>NW_026592325.1:153694-159644 GCF_907164565.1 Psammomys obesus | reverse complement strand
GATGAAGCACAGCAAAAATACCTTATCTTAAGTCATTTCCCCAAAAGTGACACTATGCTCAGTTTAGTGATCACACATCTGGAGTATATGCACACTTGTACAGCCATCGCTTAATAACCAGATACTTGGTTCCACAACCACCTGTAGATAATAAATCTATGATGCTCAAGTTCCTTATGTAAAATGTCATTGTAGACAATGCATGATGATATAACACCCAAAATCCCAGGATTTAGGAGACTGAGACAGGAGGCTCACAATTTCAAGGTAAAATTGGACTAAACAAAAAGAGGAAGCAGGGTGGGAGAGCAGGAAGAGAGGATAAGAAGGAATAAGGGGAGAAGCAGGAAAGAAAGGAGGAGGAATAAGAGAAGCAAGTGAAAGGAGAAGATGGAGGAGAATAAGAAACGGGAAGGAAGAGGACAAAGGAGGATGAAAGGAAGCTGAAAAAAAGAAGAAAAGAAAGAGGGAAAAGTTACTGAAGTGTCTGTGTTGATTAAACAACTCTTGTGACTTCTGCTGTGGTCAGCATCGGTGGCCACCATCCTTCCTGATGTAATCTCCCAGGACTCAAGACTAGGGGGTGTTCAAGGAGGGAGGTTTGTGTATTGTTAACGACTTTGGTGTGCAGCTAATCTGCAAGTGACAGGCTTCAGTGGGCAGCTAGTCCTGGAAAGATAGAGCAAAGCTGTGTGTTGGTGCACTTCTTTAATTCCAGCACTTGAGAGGCCGAGGGAGGCAGATCGCTACATGTCTGAGGCCAGTCTGATCTACACAGTGAGTTCCAAGACAGCCAGAGCTACATAGTGAGGCACTAGCTCAAAAAGTGTGCATGTGTATGAGAGAGAGAAAGGAGAGAGAGTGAGACAGCAGTGGCCGCTGGCACAAAGCTCAGGGGAATCTGAGAGACCAATGGAGGCGCCAAGGGATGCTGTTCCTGCAGAAAAGGAGTCTGCAGAACCCGCAATCATCCAGAACAGCTAAGAAAAAAAGTAAGTCTTGTGAAAATATGCTTTTAAAATGTGGACTCACGAAACTGGAGGGAAAGATGGCAGAACAGAGCTGCAGGCTGAGCAGGACGAACCTATGCCCATTGCTGCCGCATCTCAGCCAGCAAGCACAGAACTCATTCCTGATGAGCTCTGGGGCTGCCGGCACAGACGACAGGGGATGTGCGGTCCCTGGAGCTCCTGCAGAGACAGGTCATTGCTGAGCAGCCACCAGCATGGCTGCAGCCTGCTGTGCTGCTTGCCCTGATAGGAGGCAGAGAGCGTGGGGCAGTGGTTCAGTCTGCAGCCCACAAGCTCAATAGTTAAGCCTGTGGGCGGGGCAGCTGGCACCAAGGACGGGCGGTGTGTGGTGGCCTGGGTCTCCTGTAGAGACTTCTCAGAGTTTAATACCGCGGTTCCTAGGCCCACCTGGCCACAGCAGGCACCCAGCATGGAGCTGTTGCTGCGCCACCTGTGCCGCTTGCCCTGCTGGGAGATGGGGAGCGTAGAGCAGCACAAAGGTCGAGCCTGTTGAGCCTCAGGTAACAGACATCAAGGGCAGGGAGGCATGTGACAGCCAGGAGCTCGCACAGAACCTGTCCTCAGGTGCCCTGAAAGATCAGCCTGATTCTGGGCAAAAGCAGGATATCCCAGACAATGGTCCAGACAATGGTGCTTCAGAAACCAGAAACTTGAACTGGACTAATGTTTGTTGCAGTGAATATTTGCATACAAAGCTGTCTGGAGTTCTTGTTCTTCCTGGTCTTGTTGTTGTTCTCCTCCTTCTCCTCCTTCTTCTCCTCCTCCTCCTCCTTCTTCTTCTTCTTGGGGGTCATCGGGGGTCAGACTTCAGAGGACTTGGAAGTGAGTGTGCTTGGTGTTTATGATGTGAAATTGCCAAATAAGCAATAAAAAATAATATGAAAAAGAGAAAGAGAGTGAGAAAGGAAAGAGAAGGTTCTGGGAAATGAGGCTGGGTGGGAAGCGTGCTTTCCTGTCCACAAGAACCAACACTCATGGTAGTCACACACAGGTTTTCAGTGTGTGTAGCTGGCTTGTTGCCGAGGGCACAGCCTGTAGCATAAGATGGCTAACAGCAGGGAGCAGCCCTTTAAAATCCAGATTCCACAGGCTGGAAAACTGGGACCTTTGTCTTGGTATAGCAACTCAGGGTCAGTTTTTCACTTTGGGAAACAAGTTTCATGTCAAACAAATACAATAAAAAAAAAAAGTAATAAAGAAAATTCTAGGAAGTTAGAATGAGCATGTTTCTTGTTAGCAATTTTATCAAAACCCTGCAAAGCTGGCATGAATTTTGTCTGACTTGTGAAGAAGATGCTCTCTATGGTTTACAGGCTAATATTCAATATTGCAACCCCAATATTCAGACCTTTCCAAGGTTGTAAATCCCAATTATCCAACTACCATGCATCTCAGACTAAAATAGTTACAAGCTATCACTAAGAACAGCAGCCTTTTCAAATTTAAAACTAAAAACTCACTAGCAAAGGGGTGAGCCTGCCAACGCAGGTAGGGTTTAGAATGCTATCCTTGTCCAGGGTTCTAGTGTCTTTAAGGTCTGGTCCATGAGACTGAGAGAGTACATGAATGGGTAACAGCCTGGAAAGCAGGCTTCACAATCATACTTGGCCAGGATCACTAAGCAGAGTTATGCCCAGTCAATATTGACCAGGGACAGATAAACCTAATGCTCCAATATTTTGAGGAGTTATTAGTTGCCATACAGTTAGACACATGATAGACAAAGTGGGTAAAGACAGATGATGAATGGTGGTAGTTGGTGGAGAGAAAAGTAGGGAGATAGATAGATAGATAGATAGATAGATAGATAGATAGTAGATAGATAGATAGTAGATAGATAATAGATGATAGACAAATAAATAGATAGATAGAGATAGATAGTAGGTAGATAGAGGACAGATAGATAGATAGATAGATAGATAGATAGATAGATAGATAGATAGATAGATGATAGGTAGGTAGGTATGATAGGTGGGTATACACAGGTGATAACTGGTGATAGAGATAGGCAGATTACAAGCTAGATATAGACAGATGATAAATGATTGATAGATGATACATAGATAGATGATAGACATATAGTTGATTGTTTGATGACAGATGAGTAAATAGTTAAATAGTAGGTAGATGATAGGCAGAGAGATGAGAGGAAAAATCAAAAAGAAAGGAAGAGTAAGGGGGAGGGATTAACCTCTAGCTACCACTTTCTCTTGTTTGGATTGTTAAGGGCCAGCAAGACTGTTTTTAATTCTGTTCTCCTAGAGCACTCTGTGTCTGGGTTGACCCCACATAAATTCTGACTTGTGTGGACAAGGCAGAGTCCCCATGTCAGCATCATTTTAAGACTTCCTCGTGACCCCTATTGACAACCTGAGCTGAGGTCCGCTGGCTGGTCCAGGGACCAAGCAGAGCATGCTGAGTGGCAGAAGCCTCGGGCTACATCTTCATCCTGTACTGAGGGAATTCTAAAGGTGAGGTTCCACAGGTATCTGGTAAAGCCCTTCACAGGATAAAGGAAGTTTGCTACTGTATCTGGTTTTAAGAGTTTTTAAATTATAGACTAGGATTTTGTTTTGTACCTTTTCTTGCTCCTTGATCGCAAAGATTAATTTGACATTAAACTCTTTTGTTCTTGTAGAAAGCACTTACAGTTACCAACTTTCCTTAGAATATAATTTTGGCTATAATTCATAGATTTTTTTTTTTGCTCTGTTTGTACTTTTATCAATATATAAACAGACCGTGATTTTAATTTCCATTCTAATTTGCCCTTCAGCTCAAAGGCAGCTCAAAATGTATGTATGTGTTTTCTGAAACCCTCAAGTAGGTGAGGTGCTTCGGTTGTCATTTTGTTCTTAATATCCAACTCAGTTGCAGTCAGTGTATGAAAATGGCCCATTTCTGCCTTTTAGAATTTATTGTGATTTCCTTTGTGGCCCAAGCCGAGTTGATTTTTAATCTAAAACATAATTGCAAGTGGTGTGATGGAAAACTATTATTCTCTGTTAGGCACAGAGGTACAAAATCAAACCTTTTTTATTCACTAACCTATTTCCTTCATTACTTTCTGTGTCTCTGATATGGCAACCTCTGAGGTGAGTGTGAGGCTCTGTGGTCTTCTCCTCTCTCTCAGCATCTCCACCATGGGGACTCTGGGCTCCAGCCCTGTGGTTTCTGCGGCTTTGATTCGAGCGTGTCACATCTGAGTTACTGATGCATCATGTCTGTAGGAATGTTCTCTGGGCAGAGATCCACATGTAAATACAAGAGAAGATGCTAGTGTGTGGACTGTGCAGTTCTGAAAACAGAAGAGTCTGGGAGTCATCTTGCAGGATGTCTGGAAGCTAGATTCCCTGGGATGCTGCTGGCAAAGGAAAGTTCTGTCTAGAGGCCTCTAGTCCCGGGAGCAGATGGGGACCTCTCAGACAAGCCCACCAGGCCACTGGGGCAAGTTTGGAGTATAAAGGCCTGAGGACCTAGGACTAGGATGCCCGTGAGGAGGGGTAGGAGGAGGAAGAGCGAGTCCAGCTGCAGGAGATGGACACATTCCCCTTCTGTGGCCCTCAGCCAACTGGAGGGTGCCCTCCTGCTTTGAGGGCAGACTTTCCTTCCATGGTCCACTCTGGTTCCCCCACCAGACTCACCTGGAGACATCCTCTCAGGAACACCCAAAACTGTGCTTTCTGGCATTTAAGGCACTCAGGTTGACACCTAAAATTCACAGTTACAGTGATCCGAAGACATTACTACACATTCCGAGAGTCCTGGCCACAAACGGTGCCAGCCCACTCCATGTCATGCTGGAAACTGCAACTGGATACAACTAGACCTCGAAAGTCAAATGTCATGCTTTCTCTCAAATGTGCACCTTAGGTTTTACATACACACACACACACACACACACACACACACACACACACACAGTCACAAACATGGGGGTGGACAGAGAAAGTCGAAACCATATTATGTGTAAATACAGGTAGTACTTTGGAAACAGAATGGAAAATGACAAGCAGGATGGGCGGGGAGATGGGAGGAAATATGGCCAAAGTACTTGATCTACTTGAACAAACCCTCAACTCTCCACTTTTTACATAGAGAAACTGTCCCAAACGCAAACAAACAAAACATTTTACAGTTCCATTGTGCTAAAGGTGGATTTTAATGGTTCTAGATTTCTTTTGTTTTTGCTTGCATGTATATACACGCATACAGGTGTCCACGGAGGCCAGAAGAGGATGGTGGACCTGCTGGAACTGGAGTTGCAGGTGATTGTAAGCTGCTTAGGGTGCTGGGAACCTAACTGTACAGACCTGGGGGTCTTCATCACTCTTTGTCAGCCTCATTTAAGGTCGTCTGTGTAAACAACCATGCAGACATGTGGACAGTGTGAGGTTCTTCCTCAATCTAAGAGACACTTGATAACAAAAGGCTAATGACTTTTGATGAGTCATTTAACCCTTATGGCTCCTTGGGCATTACCACAGGTTCTGTTTTCCTTGCTACCTTCTTATATTTTTTGTTTGTTTGAATTATTGTTTTTGTTTTTTTTTTTTTATTTGTTTTTTTTTTCATTTTCTCTTTTCTGGCTTAGATAAAATTGATCAAACTTGAGTTTGTTTCTCTTTTAAGTCTGAATTTTCATTTTATATTTTTTCTTCTATCCACTGTTTTGAACATTTTGGCACAGCTACTTAAACTTATATTTTTCCCAGTGGGATCCAAGCTCAAGTTGGTATCAATAAACTTTGAAAGCATCTCCCCCTTGTATTCCTCTCTTTCCTCACCCAGTGGTCATCCTCCTCCCCCTACATCCTCCCCTGTTCACCCTCCTCCCCTACAGCCTCCCCTGTTCATCCTCCTCCCCCACATCCTCCCCTGTTCACCCTCCTCCCCTACAGCCTCCCCTGTTCACCCTC
>NW_026592325.1:144698-153684 GCF_907164565.1 Psammomys obesus | reverse complement strand
CTCCCCCACATCCTCCCCTGTTCACCCTCCTCCCCCACATCCTCCCCTGTTCACCCTCTAATCCTCTTACAATCTCCCCTGTTCACCTTCCTCCCCCACATCCTCCCTGTTCACCTTCATGTGCCCCTGAGTCCTCTCAGAGTGTTCCCTAGCATCTCTTTCAAATTTAACTGGGCTCTTTCTGTGCTCATTCTTGATTCTTCTAATTAAATACTGTCTTTAGATTTTTTTCCCCCTGAAAGTTGCAGAAAATATTGGAAGAGTTTGGTTTTTAGAAGCCCAGTGATTTATGGACATCTGATCACGTTCCTCTTTTCTGGGGAAAAAGACACAATTCACCTATTTGTAGCTATGATACAAAGCATGGTATTAAGGCTCTGGAAATTCCACCCAAAAGAGAAACAGCAAGAAGAAAAAGGTGTGTAGCATTCCCAGGAGAAGGCGCCTTCTCAGTCCTTGTCAAAGTTAACATACTCAGCTGAATGGCACACGTTCTAAGTAGACTTTTATTTAGCAAAAGGGAAACACAATGCTTGTCCACTCCAAAGCCAGTCAGGTGGGCTGGCCAGAAGAGGAAGAGCAGCTTACCAGCTCCTGTGTCATGCATTTTTAAGTTTCTTGAGGTCCTCCCCTTCTTGGGAAGCTGTTGTTAAGCTCCTCCCCTGGGTACCATCTTCAGCTCATCCCACTCTTCCATGCCTGATCTGAACAAAGATGCTCCTGTGTTTTGTTTTGTTTTGTTTTTTCCTTCCCTACTTATCAGGACATTTGCCAGTGGACACATGGTCCCTGGGAGAGTACCACGTGACCATAGCAGGAAGAACCTAATGGAAGCTTCAAGAATCTCTGGCCACAACAGGAATTTCAACCCTTAACAGACCAGGCTATCAAGTCACAGCTGTAGTTTCCTTGGCTGCCTTGGATTTCCAATTGTGTTAAAATACACATGGCATGAAATGTTATCATCTTAGCCATGTTGAGCACATGTGTCAGTGGTCTTTGGGACACTCGTGCTGTTTGTTGACCATCACATCCGTCCCCAGAGCTGTTCTGTCTTCCAGGCTGAAACTCTGCACCCATTAATACTAACTTCACAGTCTCCACCCACCCCATCCCCACCCCGGTCACACCATTCCACCTCTTCTGTGAGGCTGACCGCTCTCACTCCAAGCAGCTATGTTTGTGGATTTCTAACTGGGCTGTTTCACTCAGCAATGTCTTCATGTTTCCTCCATGTTGAGACCTGGGTCAGACTTTCCTTCTTTTATTAGGGGGGAATGACATTCTATTACAGTAATATGCTGTATTTTGTTTATCTAGTCATCCATAAGTGGCCTTTTGGGCTGTTTCCACCTTTAGGCTACTAAGAACAATGCTGATGCGAATGTGAGCTGTGTTAGTTATTTTTCTCACTATGACAAAACAATTGACAAAAAGTGCTTTGGTGTGGGGTTTCAGGGGGATTTCAGAAGGTGAAACAAGCTAGACTTCATGGTAGGTAAAAGAAGCTGGGACTCTGTATATCACAGAGGCAATAGAAAACCGAGAATCAGGTCCAAAATAGAGGCCAGCTTAACCTTTGAAAGCTATTTCCTATTTTGTCCAGCAAGACTTTGCCTCCTACAGCTCCTGCAGGCTCCCAAGACAGTGATGCCTGCTGAACAGCTGGTGATCAAACACAGTGGAGGGCACAACCAAGCCATAACACATGGCATCAGGCTGATTCTTCAGATTATAAAGTCCACGCTCTTCCAAGAATTAGAATTCATCCACTTCAAATTCCTGCTGTGGGGGGGGGGGGTTCAAATTTTGTTCACTTGTTGACTTCGGTGTCTTTTCCCTGGAGTCAGCTTCCCTCAGACATTGCTGGCTTCTGGTGGCAATCACACCTGTGCAAAGAGCCCTGTGAAAAGCAGTCCCCACACCTCTCTCTTGAGTTCTGGGCACAGGGCTCTCTGGCTCTGCTGGGTGTTATCCGCAGCCACAGAACCTCCCTCCTCGCTGATGTGAAGTCTCCCTGGATGCTCCCTCTTGAATACAACACCCTCCTATGGTGCTTGTGAAGGAATGGAACCTTCCACCAGCCGGGCTCTTTCTGGCTGTCAGTCAGTGTCGCAGGTCTCAGATCTAGCCATCCTCCTGACACCATGCCAGTGGGTCACAGCCGTCTACGCCCCTTTCTGACATTCCTCTGCTCAGTCTACAGGACTTCTCACAGTTCCTGTCACAGTGCCTCGTTCTTCCAGAAAGCTTATGGAAGCTTCTAGACACTCTTCTTCAGAAGAAGAGGGGCAGCTTCTGCATGTGCGTTAGCTTCCATCTTGAACTGGTTACCAAGAGTGATCTGCACATTTCTTATCTTCAGGCTTCTGCGCTAACCAATAAAGCCTGTTACTTGGGGGAAGAACAGACGTTGTGGCATGCATGCGTTTGTCTTTGTTACTGCAAACAGGAACTTTTTAGTGGCCAAATGTTTTGACAAAAGCTTTGCAATTTCTCTCAGATATTCTCCCTAAGGAATAGCTTTTCTTAAGCCCAGAGAGTCTATGGATAGTGGCTGGCCTAAAAATACGCTTTCCTTTGGGTCTCCCCTGACCTCCTAGAGAGGGTTTTGTGTACCTAAACAGCTAGGAGAAATTCTATTTTCTTAGAGAATAGTTAAGAATTTCTGGTTGACCCAGGAAACCTTTGCAGAGAACATTCCTAGAAAATCCTACCAGTACAGAAACTGAAGATCTAGAGAGATGGAGGTTGAGGCTCAATGTTATCTGGAGGAAAAAAAAAATCTCTCCCTCTGTTCTGTGGTCTTTCTTTGGGGCTGTGCAAATTAAACTGGCTGAACAGAACCTACAGAGATACAGGAGTTGTTCATGTGTGTGGTGAGCACATACATGGGGAGGTCTGTGGGGAATAACTCAAAGGGCTGGGGGGACTTGTATGAAATACAGTAGATTTCATGGGGAAGGAAAGACAAATGGATTTTAGGACTATAAACAAGAGGTAGAAAATTTCTGGCAATATTTGACCTTTTTAGGTACGAGTGGTCTTTCCATCTTCCTCAGTATTATGAAGCCCATATGGAGAAGCAGCTCATGGTGAGCTCATTTCCCTGAAACAGCTGCTTTTAGAGAGGTACAGGACAGTTTGAGAAGGCTCTTTTGTGCTACATTTGTTGACAATTAAGTGTCTTCAAAGTAACCTCTGTGCCAATGCTCTGGCTTTGAGTGAGTTCTTACTCCACCTGCAACAAGCTTTGGCTGCTGAAGACATGACTGCTGGTTTTCCACTCCCCCCCCAACACCCGCAGAGAGGAACAGTGACTGGGAAGGGTGGTGAAACGAGGGAGGCCTCGGTGTGGAGCAGGGCCGCATGTACTCAGAGCCCACTGCTGGGAACGAAAGCACACTGTGTTCACATCCCCATAGTCAGAGGCTGCTGGCAGATAAAGACTGAGGGGTTAGGCCGCAGGGAGTCTTCCGATCTCCTGAGCACTCGGCTTTCGCTAGCTGCCGATGGGGATGGGTGGACCAAGCTTATCTCATTTTCCAAGAGCTAGTGAATCCCAGCTTACCGGGTTAATATGCAAATGTCATAAGAGGGACTGCCTCTTGGGGTGGAGAGTGGGAGCTGACTGTCCAAAAGGCCTGGTCATCCCCTCTGTGCCCCAGTCTCTGTAGAGATGCATCCCTCTAGGAACAGCAGTTTTGACTCCAGGGACTTTTAAAATGTCCAGGAAGTGCTGAATCTCATCATTTGGACTCTCTTCAAGCTTCTCCACTACCACCCTTTCTCTCACTACTTGGGACAAATGTCCCTGGAGTCATACAACAATTTGATTCTTTTTAACGTCACAGAACTACACACCTACAAATGGTCAAAATGGAAATCTTTGCTTTTTATATTTTACCACAATAAAAATTCCTCTGTCATGTTTTAAAACAGCTTTTAGAGATGTAATTGGTGGACCATACAACTAAGTGCACGTAAGTTCATGACCTGAAGTACACCATACACGTGTATTCAGATGGTAAACACACTTACCACCAAGAACCCTCCTTGCTATCTGTAATCTCTGTCTTCCTCTTGCCACATCCTGGCACCCATCAGCCCATGAAACTTACTGCTCTGCATCCCATTGTTATGCACTGGTTTACATTTTCTACGATTTTGTGTGGATAAATTGAAGGGCATATAAACTCTTTCTGAGTGTGTCCTACCATTTGACAAGAGTTCTTATTGCTGTGTAGTTTCTAGTGCATGGGGGAGCCAGCTGACTCCATGCTGGGCGTTCAGTCTCGCCTGAGGTTTCCTATTAACCATGAAATCACTAGGAATATTTATGTTGATGCCTTCGTGTACACATAAATTATTTTGTAGGTAAATAGTTGTATATGATTGATGTTCTAGCAAAATGACAAATAATTTTCCAAAGTAAAGTCCTTAAACTGATTTGCATATATTTTTTTCTTAGGCTGTGTCACAGTTAGCTTTAATTGTCAACCTTACACCTCCAAGAGAGGCTGTTTCCACAGATCAGACTGGCCTCTGGGCATGTCTGTAAGTGATAGTCCTGATCGTTGACTGACGTAGGAGAAACCAAGCCAACTGCAGGCGGCACCATTCTTTGAGCAAGTGGTACTACACCATATGGGAAAGATGAGCCTAAGTGAGCCGGCAAGCCCCATTCCTCCACAGTCCGTGCTTCACAGTCCTGCTTTAGTTCCTGCGCTGACTTTCCTCAGCGATGGACTGTGACTTGAAATTGTGAGCTAAAATAATCCCTCTTTCTTTAAGTTGACCACCTCAGCTTGTTTTTTCGCTTGGTGACAGGAAGCTGACTGAAACAGACATTCCTGGGCTTAAACTATGACCCCAGCATGGTACCAGTCATGTGACCCTGAGTAGCTCATCTTACTTCTGTTAGCTTTAAAAAAAAAAAAAAAATTAAAATAGCGATTTCCGTGTGGATTCGTGTGAGGATTACCTGAGAAAATAAACAGAAAGTACCAGTAGACACATGACAAACGTGCAAGAAATGAGAGCAGAGCTATCTCCCAGGCGCCTGTGGCTGTAGAGTCCATTAATGTCATGTCACATGTGTCTCTGTGACAGGAAGCAGGAAGTCAGCAGACCACAGAGTAAAGAAGTTATCCCTGTACAACACCAAGCCTCATCTTCACTGTCACCTGGCTGGCTTAGGATCATCTAGAAGACACACCTCTGCGTCTACCTGTGAGGACATTTCCAGAGAATCTCCTGAGGAGGGGGAGCAGATTTGAATGAAGGCTGCAGTTCTGGGACCAAGTAAGAAAAAAGGAGAAAGTGAGTCCTGCCTCTTGACAGATTTGATTGACAAGACACCTTGTGACCCTGCCACCATGCCTGCTGTGACGGGCTGCACCCTCAAACCTTTAGGCAGGACAGACTCTTCCCCCTCTCTTAAGTTTCTTTTTGCCAAGTGTTTTAGCATAGTCATGGGAATAGTAAATAACCCAGAAGATTAGCATGTCCAGGCCTGGGGAGGAAGCTCAGAAGTAGAATGTTTGCTTGCCTAGCCTCCAGGGGCCTTCCTGGGCTTCCTTCTCAGGATAGGAAAAAAGAAGAGAAGAACTCAGTAATTTCTAAGCTTTGGCATTTTTACTGGGAAATGTTTCATCCTGCTGGGCACATGATGTCAAGCAAGTACACAGACAGTGTGGGTCACGCCTCCCCATAAGTGGGACAGTACCCTCGCCTCTCAGGGCTGCCCTAAGGATAGAGGGACAACATACACAAAAATTCCCACCACGGGGCCCAGCGTACAGCAGGCGCTCAGTAAACATTAGCTGCTTTCACCTTCAGTTTTCTTTCCTATTCTTTGTTCACTGAAACAAAATTAGGAATTACCCTTCCTCCTCTGGAAGTCCTGGGTCCCAGCCTGCTCCTTAAAGTGGAATTATTGTATTCTGCCCCCTGCAGATTTATTTCTGAGAAAATCGCACCCTCCTCTAGAGGAAGCTTTCCCAGGGAGCAAAGACTTTGTCTTTGTGTGCCCCTCGTTTGTCTGCTTCAGAGTGCCCCTTCACACTAGGTACACAGTAAATGTGCACTGAATCAGGCCCTGAATGAGTGACTAAGTAAATGACATTGCAGTTATGACAGAAGCTGTGAGGGAAAATTAATTTGCAGATGGAAATATTACATTGTGTACCCAATCTTGCAAAACAATGAAGCACAGCTTGCAGGAGTTTCAAACACTTTTTCAGAAATTTAATTGCCAGTTAATTTTCCTGCAAAACACAATAACCTCTACAAGCTGAAGGAAATAAAGCACAGCTCAGGAAACCTCATTAGGCTCTGCTCAAACCGCACTGGCTTTTTCTGAGTCTGAAACCCGGGGATACAAGCTGCTCTAATTGGCATGGTCTTTGTTCGCACTGGAGCTGCCTTTATTCTGCTTCCTTCCCTCCTCATACCCTGCTCAGGTCTAACCTCTGAATACAGAAGCAAGAGTCACCTAAGCAAGCCCATTCTAATATCTCCATCTAAAATCTCTGTTGACTTGTGATCAGGCCATGATCAGGGCTCAGCCTGGGGCCATTGAGATCAGGGCTCAGTAATATGAGACCACAATCAGGTTTTATTCTGGGACTATATTACAGTTTGATTGAAAAATGTCCTCCCTCTCCAAGACTCCTACATTCAAACACTGGATCAACCTTTAGTGGCAATATTTTAAGAGACTTCAGAACCTTTAAAGGCTGGAAAGAAGCGGCTCTCTGAGGGGCGGGCCTTGAAATTTAGATACTGATTCTGCTTCCTGTCCTGACTCCTAATCCTTTGATATATGAATAATCAGCCTTTTGCTTCTGTAGCCCCCGGAGTCAACAGTTCCCACCACCATGCCTTCCCTACCACAAGGGACTGAACTACAAGCCATGAACCAAAATGCACCTTTCTGCCCCAAAGCTGTTCTTTGCAGTCACAACAATGAGGAAAGTACTGAACTCTTGAGGCCCATGGTCCTAGCTCAGTGTGAGACCACCATTCACGACTCAGTCACAACTACGATCAGGGCTCAGTCATGATCAGAATAAAGCCTCAGCATCCACATCCGTTATCCTCTCTCTCTTTCTCTGTCAGTGTGTCTGTCTCTCTCATGATGCACACACACACCACACACACACACACAATGCAAACACAAATACACCATGGAGCTACAACTCAAACCAGAATTGAGCCAAATAATATACAAACAAGAGGTTCTTGCTACCACTGTTTGTGGAATAATTATGAAGTTAGACTCTATTAGACAGAGCCTCAGAGCTCCACATGAGGTAGGTCTGGAGCCAGGAGGACAGCACATGCCCGGAGAGAAGTGACCTGGAACTCAAGTGCACCAGATAGAGCTGAATTTCGCCTTGACCCATTTAAGTAGCTCTTGGCCAAAGAACTGCATCTGTCACCTCCCGTCGCAAGGTCACCCACGTAGAAAGCTCAGAGCCCCAGATAGACAGCCTGGAGACACTCGCCCTCCAGCCAGATTGTGCAAGCTCCGTCAGTGCCTGTGTCCCTGCTAAGTGGGTTAGCACTTTCCCGTCACTCTGCTGAGTGACGGTGGGTACAGCAGTTGGGGTACCACAGCAACCACAGCTCTGAAGTCACTGCACTAGCAATGAGCTTACACCCTTGGCAGCCCTGTGACCCTAGGAATGTTGGAAAATCTCAGCCACCTGCCTTTGGGGGACATTTGTGTACTCTTTAACACGTTTGAGCATGTCCCTTGCTTGGGCTTCCCTCTCTGCCTCCTCCTGTACCCCATGTGAAGGACAGTTCTGAGATGAGGGACAAGATGTAATGAAGCTAATACAAAGTTAATCAGACATGACAGACTGCAGGTGGACTGCAGCCCTTCCACTGGCGTTCGCCTCACTGGGCTGGAATTCCTCGTTCGCTGCTTGCCGAGTTTACGACCGAGCAGCCTCAGGGTCAGTCTCCTGGATGATGACTGGACAGACGATGGCAAACCCTGGCAAGGGTGGGCCCAATACGTAATCTCTGAGGTCCCTCGAGGCTGCTGGTTCGTTTGTTCCATTGGGTCTAGTAGGAAGGGCCCTCACACCCCAAGTGTTACTATTGCCCAGGGCTCCTACTGCGAAAAGCGTTTCCACCTGGGGACGCCCAGTGTAAGAGAAGCCAGAGTTTGAGTGAGATCTGGGACCGGAGGGTCCGAAAAACAAAGCTTTGCTTGCTCAGCAGACAGCCTGTCTGCTAGGGGAGAGGCTGAGAAAGAGAAAAAGAACTTTCTCAGGAAAGTGCTGGGAAAGAAGCTAGGTGCAAAAGAGCAGAACCATAAACTCCTCAGAAGAGAATATCCCGTGTTATTCAGGGAGGATCACTTGTACCTAAGGAACACCAAACAAACCGGCTCAGTCTGGTTTATGGACCACGGAGAGATGGCACAGGTGAGACCGATGGTTTGAAGAAGAAAAAGTAGTGTTGGGGTCACTGGAGAAAGCCAGTACCCATCGGCCACCGAGGACCCTTTGAGCTAAGCCCTGCTGAAGGCTCTCGTCACTGCCGCAATCTGCCTGTCTGTCCTGAAAACGGAGCAGTGTTCCTGTGGGAAGAAGGGCAGGGCACGCTCATCTGCTGCACAGGCTGCATGCCGGGACACCTGCCTGCCCCTGACTGGATGAAGGTGGGTGTAGCCTTGCAGGGTTTGCCTTTATAAGCCCCCAACTAAGGCAATTTTGCGCCATACTCTGGGAATCTTGGGTATGGACCTGACAGTGTCCACAGACTTGGCCAGTATTTAATAAAGATGGCTTCAAATTTGGTCCAAAAACTGTAGCAGTGGTCTTGTTCTCGCCTAATGAGACTAACGCTGCGCTGTGTGTGTGTGTGTGTGTGTGTGTGTGCGTGTGTGTGTCTGTGATTGTGTGTGTGTTTCTGTGTGTGTGTGTTTGTTTGTGTGTGAGTGTGCTTGTGTGTGTGTTTGTGTGTG
>NW_026592325.1:132652-144598 GCF_907164565.1 Psammomys obesus | reverse complement strand
TGTGTGTGTGTTTCTGTGTGTCTGTGTTTGTTTGTGTGTGAGTGTGCTTGTGTGTGTGTTTGTGTGTGAGTGTGCTTGTGTGTATGTTTGTGTGTTTGTGTGTGTCTGTGATTGTGTGTGTTTCTGTGTGTCTGTGTTTGTTTGTGTGCTTGTGTGCTTGTGTGTGTGTTTGTGTGTGTCTGTGATTGTGTGTGTGTTTCTGCGTGTGTGTGTGTGTGTGTCTGTGCTTGTGTGTGTGTTTCTGTGTGTGTGTGTTTGTTTGTGTGTGAGTGTGCTTGTGTGTGTGCGTGTGTGTGTCTGTGATTGTGTGTGTGTGTGTGTGTGTGTTGTGTCATCTTTGTGTCATTGTCTTTGTGTTGTAGCTACAAAGACAGAAAGCCGGGGTTCACGTGCTACGCACCCTCGTGAAGGCTGCTTTCTTCTCCTCTCAATGCTCAGTCTCCCCAGTCGTAAAACAAACTCATAGAGACAACTATCCTGTATTCTTCTCACATGTGGACTCCGGGTGTTATGTGCCTATGTAAATGTGTGTGTGTGTGTGTGTGTGCACGCGAGCGTGTGTAGGTGGCATATGCGGTAGTTGGTCTTGATGGGATTTGCAGTCTCTAGAAGCATCTGTGAAGGACTCTCCATATTAGCATGAATGCCTCCTTCCCACCATGGGATGAGTCCCCCCTCCCTTAGCCTAAATTCTGACCATCCTCATGGTTTGGAATGCTCACTCACTAACCAGCACCAAGATGGCAAGATCGGTATTCACAGCTCAGTCTGCAGCGCCTCAAACACATACTAGGTACCAAAACTGCAGTGCCTCGCACACACAGTAGGTATTAAAAGCCATTGGCAGGACGACGTGGGAGGCTGTGTTGTCAGTGCTATGCCATTGCGTTAAGGCCCTTGAGCACCAGTGGACTCTGGTTCTGTGCAGAAACGGTCAGGAGCTACCCCTGCGTAGACTTCTGGTTCAGCTGTCCCCAGGAAGCAGCTGCTGGAAAACGCGGCGGTATTTACATACCTACTTGCTTACTTCCCAGACAGACCTACTTGCTGAAGCTCCCCAAAGTCTTTTATGGAATTTTTGCTTCCTGAATCAGGACTTTACACACAAAAGAGAAAGATGAGAGACTGACTCATATTGAAAACATAAACTTAATTTTAGTCTTTAATTTTGTCAGCCTTGATAACATATGAAACCAATCAATGTGTAAGATGGAAGTCAGGGAGGGTGATGTTGGAATTTAGTCTTGGTGAACTGAGTGTTGGGATCTGTTTCAAGCCTTAAAATTGTCAAAGGCGTTCCCTGGGGAGCTGCTGTCTCAGCGGCCATCTCATTACACAGACCCTCGGGAGAGCTAGGCATTTGCTTCTGAGATTTCGCCCTCTGTGGTACTTAATTAGTCATAGCTCACAGTAATTGGCTTTTCTCCTCAGGATGATATTATCCAAGACCTAGGCTAACACAGGCTTCCTGGGAGGGAGCTGTCAGCTGGTTCAAACCCCTAAGGTGTTCATGAGCCAGGACAGAGTCTAAGTGCGGGAGGTGCCAGAATGCACTTCTTCAGATCACTGGAATTTCACGGGACATTTTCTTGAACAGAAAGGGAAGAAAGACCAGCACGGGGATGGTTTGACAACAGAGATGAACAGGATCAGCTGAGAAAATCTCTTCAGGGTAGAAATAAAAGTGGTAGCGATGCCTGCATCAAGTGTGACACCAGCTCCCAGCTGCCTGGAATGTCCGTATTTTCTAACCTTAAAGGCTTCATCCAGAGGGAGCTGGGAACTAAGGAGCTGTCTTCATCTGAACCAGCACCAACCAATGTTCTCAGAAAGCACCTAAATAAAACAATTAACCAGGGTCTGGCTGGGCTGCAATTCAGCAGAAAGACAGGTGTTCAGAGCAGAGGAACTGATTTCCACAGAGGCCACCGCAGAGCTGGGGCAGGAAGGACCACACAGGCAGAAGAGGGTCAGTCTTCCCCAGGGACATGAATGGAGGACTGTCAACCATCAGAGGAAAAGAGAGCCTCTCTCTGGGGAAGCTTTTCCCTCACCTCAGCCATGACAAGATTGTCGTAAGACCGATTTACATCCTGTTTGTACGATACGAGGTGGGGAAAAAGGCTAAGCATGGCTTCCAGGGTCAGCCTGAGAGGATAGGTAAGCCCAAATGAAGCAGCATTCTACAGCTTTTCTTCACACTCTTCAGAAGACTCAAGAAAGGCAAAAGCTTAGGAGCTGCCAGAAATTGGAGGAGACAGATGTGGCCGCCATAGTACAGGGGCCTAAGGGAGATTGCAGACCAGAAGTTAGACAGTAATGGAACTGGAAAACCTGAGTAAGCCTAGAGATTAGACATCAGTAACAAGTGAAGGCTAATTTTTATAGTTCAATAACTATAGTCATTGTGCAAAACATTAGTGGGGGCTGAGTGGAGGCTGATGTGTGGATTTGGTTGGTTGGCTGATTGGTACCCTTTCTTTCCCTTTATTTTTTGGCAAATTAATGGATCTGGCTGTGATTTTGTATTTACTGAAATAAATTTAATTATTTGCTCTTTCTCCCCAAACTGAAACCTGAGATCATTATTCACAAGATGAAATTAACTAGTAAAAATGAATGATTACAGGATTCCACCCAGGGAGAGGCAGTCCAAGGGGTGCAGAGCTTCACAGAAGTAGGAGGAAAAATCAGAGCTCTATTGTATGAAATGATGACTAGCTAAGGACACTGTCCTGTACTTTGAAAATGACCAAGAATGTAGATTTTCGGCACCCTCACCTCAGCTGGAAGGGAATTCATATGTTGATTAGCTCAGTTTAACATTCTATAATGTATACACACTCCAAGACCTCAGGTATACAATGCATAAATAGAAACTTTGACAGTTTAAGAGCAATTCAGCTAATTTAAATATGAATACGGAATAAGCTAGACACTGCTGCCCACTGATGACTCTAAAGACCTCTGTGAAAATGGAAATTAACATCTGTTCAGGAGCCTTAAAATATACCTGCACTGGACCCCAGCTTCCTCTGGGATGAAACAGGAGGAAGGAACAGATTTGAAAAGTGAATCATTTTCTCACCCAGTGATTCAGTTTCAGTGTCTTGTCTGGGAGTCTCGAACACATAAGCTTTATGGCACTGGGAAGGGAGTTAACCCTGTGGCCAGGGCAGACAAGCAGGCCAGCAGCTTCCTCTGCAGGAGCACCACAGGTGTGGGGAACTCTGGGCTCCCCAAACAAGTGACTAGAGTCAGAGCAGGTTCCACTTTTAAGGCTAACTCTTTCCATTACTGGGAGAAGAGCAACCTAAATGGCCACCAGAAAGGAACATACCATACAATGAAATATTATGTGGCCATTAAGAAGAATCAGCAACTCATACCGAAAGAGAACAATTTCCAACATATTTTCTCAACACATATGACGAAAGCAAGATAGAGCAGTATTCATAGGATATTCCCAAGAAGGATTTTAAAATAAGCATGTAGAGTGCACCAGCCAGCTATTGCTACATAACAATCGCAAAACTGTGGCCGGCAACAAGAACCACTTAGCACCAGGCTCAAAGCTTACACAGTTATTTGAGGCAGCCTGGGACCGCTCTGACCTGTTCTGTCATTGTCCTGGGACCAGCCGTATACCTGGGGCTTGCTTCTCCTCTCATGGTCAAGGCAGAAGCATGAGAGGGCTCCTTAAGAAAATACACCTCAAATCCTTGTTCATGTCGCATCTCCAACACCCCTCAGAGCAAACCCACCACCAAGTCCCACACCCATGAGGTGGGAGCATGCTTTCCTCGTGTGCTGGTGACCCACACCATAAAATGCCTCTAATCCCCTGGCTTAGAGGACAGAACACCATAGATGTGACACCGGTTTGCAGAGCAGGGAGCAGGGGCGAGACTGGTTACTGGGTCCAGGCTGTCCCCACGGACAGCCCAGACGCTCCTTGGCTTGTCTGGCAGGAATCTGCACCCTGACTGGGGTAGCTGGCCGAGTTCCAGGAAAGCAAGAGGCGCTGCTCTGAGGAAAAGCCGAAGGGCTCTGTGCCCCCCAGGCCTCTGGTGCTCGCTCTGCGAGGTGCAGGCTAGTTACAGATGGCAAAAGGTGAGAGCTTTTCTCCAGGACAGATGTCATGCCTGAGCTGGAGTGGGATGTCTCAAGCTCCTTCGCTACTTAACTCACATTTCTTCTTTCCAAAGTCCGGTGCCTGGGGTCTACCCCAAGCCACACACCCCTGGATTGATTTTCCAGAGTCCAGGGTGTCCGAGGAGGCCAGGTTTTCATCTTGCCCAAGTGTCTAATTTCCTTTCTAGCCGTTAGGCCCTGCAGAAGGCAACTAAGAACCGCATGGGAGGAAATGAAAACCGGTGCCAGATGCCGGTGAGCGAGCTGGGTGAGGGGGACCCGCAGAGTCCCGCTTAAGCCGTTTTCAACTTTGCGTTGAAATGGGATCGTCTGTGAGCCTCGCTGAAAGCTCCTGCGATGAGTAATGTCGCGGAGCAGAGCAAGCACTAGGAACAAATGGATGCTAATTATTTTGTGCAAGGCGAGACGAGTGGAGAATTTAAACAGGGGGTCTGACAGAGCAGATGGCGTGGAGTTGAGAAGCTCAGGGAGGCCGGGATGCTGCCCGAGGCTCAGATCTGCTCGGTACCCCTCTGCACAGTCCCCAGACTGCACCCCAGCTCCAGGCCCCTGCTGGCTGTGCAGCTGGCCCGAGCCGGCTTGCCACCTCCCCTGTGCAGCGGGAAACCCTGGAAGCTGGCTGGAGGGAAGACCCAGGAGGCCCACGGGAAGCCTGGCCAGGAGCTCCTCAGTGCTTTGGGATAACTCTTTCAAGGTCCACCCTAGGAAGACAGTCACCAAGGCTTAAAGCCGGGGGACAAATGGGTCCTACTTCCCACTTCCGCACAGAGCTGGCCTGTGACTGCCTCCCTCACCTGGAGCCCTCCCCCAACCTTACAAGCCACCCCTTCACTTGCTGGTGACTCTGTCTTCTGAAGATCCTCATTCCCCCAGCTCTGGCACCTCCTGTGGACCTTCCTGTCACGTTCTCCCTCCAGCCTCTCCGGCACCTCTTATCAACACTCCAGCTCTGATCACCCAACCTCCTGCCTTTGAATACAGAGTATCACCCCTGAAGTGTGTGGTGATTGAGTTTCTTCAGAACAGGGGTTTTCACCCAAAACTCCACTGGAGTTGGGTTTTGGATGCACTTGTCAAATGGAGTAGAGCTGGCTTCCGGAGCGCAGGAAGGGCTCACTGCTGCTCCTCCTCAGCTCACAGCCAGCCTCCAGGCTACTCAGTGGGAAGTGGGCCTAGGAGGCTCTGACCTCCCTTAGTCTTCCATCCACTCAAGACCCTTAGCCCACTGACAAGCAAAGAAACAACAGGGCAGAATTCTCCCACCCCACCCCCATGGCTCCCCAACAACGCAGATCCCGTGCCTGGATGCGGGCTCCCAGGCATCAGGGCTGCTGCTTTGTCTCACGGGACAGGCTGGCGGTCACAGATGCATGCGTTTGTATCAGGCTTGAGGTGTGCCTGGGCTATGGGAGGCTTCACACTGCTTCGCTCCGTCAGTCCTCTCATGGTCCTGTGAGTCTAGGAACTTTGGCCAGGAGCATTTTACAAACAAGGAATCAGGATGGGAGTGATTAAGTAACTTGCCCAAGCTTACACAGCAAGTGAGCCCAGGGCTGAGGTGAGTGGGTCTGTGGCCACACAGAGATCGACGCCTCTGTGCTCAGTCACTGGAGTGCTTACCCACAGGAGCTGCCCTGACCTCCAAGAGGATGCCTGAGGCAGGGGTCAACTCTCCAGAGAGAGGGATAACCCAGGTGTGTTTCTAAGTGACACCCCCTCTGTCCTCTCCATCAGCCATACCCACTATGCTTTATCAATGACGCTATTTTCCTGAGTCTTTCAAATACGTAAAACCTCCTGAATTTCTCCCACACAGAGACAGTTGGTGCAGAGAAAGCCTATGAGCATTTGGGGAAGAAAGACCTGAGTTCTAGGGTCAGTTCTGCTTCTCTCATGAGCTGTGTGACCCTGGAGAGCCTGAACCTCTCCAGTCTATGACTGCTTACCCAGAATGCGGTGACCTATCACAGAACACTGTGCCGGACACCAGGAAATGGAGGGAAGGGTAGATGTAAAACAAACTCTGCTCAGGGGCAGCAGAGGGGGCTGGTTAAAGTGGGGACATTGAGTCAGTGTGCTCAGACTGCAGCGGAGAGGCCGGAGAGAGATGCTACCCTGATGGAGAAGGCCAAGAGAGCCGTGTGTGGGGAAGACTTACACAGAGAAGGGAAAGGGTTTTCTTCACGGAGCCCCAGGCACAGGAAGTGAACCAGGGCTGGCGAGTGAGCCCAAAGCTGAAGAGGATTTGGGACCTTGAGGGCCAGGGTTATCTTACAACATCTGCCTGGGGCTGCAAATGGGTGACTATAGCGGGTAGGGAGGGCAATGTGATGATTAGAGAGAGAAAAAGACATCAGAAAGACCAGCAGAAAAATTGGGGAAAGCATTTAATTTGCCCCAAGGAACCCCCTCAGAAACAAAGCACTGTCTACATTTGACGAGCTCTCTCTTGCTTTCTCCCTCTAGAGCAAGCAGAGTTAAACGCATATGTTGGAGAGAAGGGCTAGAGAGGCCGCTCGTGAGCTAGAACATCATTCTCATCAGGGACTGCAGCACAGCTCCCGAGCCTCCACCGCCCTCTTCTGCCTGTGGTGGGCGCCTGCACTCAAGTGCACACGCACACACATAATTTTTTAAAAAGCATAGCTGAAGAGATGGAAGCCAGCTTGGCGCCTGGAAGGTCGCCGCATTTACAGCTGTATGTCTTGCTGCTCTCATCTGACACATCACCAGCATTTCTTTACTTCATTGGGATTCCTTCCATCACTTTCCAATGACTCATAATTTACCAGATGGAGACTCCACAGTCTACTGGGGCATCTTAATGGTGGACTGTTGAGACAGGGTCTAATTTAGTGCTGTAGCATACATCTCATCTCTGCTATCTCACAGGGTTCCCTTCTAGAAGGGGAATTCTGCAGACCATAGAAAATGCCCGTGCTGAGCGTCCTGTCACCATCTAGGAATGAGAATTCACCCAACTGCACCCTGCAAATTGCAGTGCTTCAGAAATCACACGTATCTAGATTTTGAGGTTGAGGCACTCTGGCTCTCGTTGTAGTGTCCATGAAGAGGATGCCCTTGGCCTGGCCTAGGCCTTGGGAACAGGGAGACTTTCTGTTTGAAGTGTTGGCTGCCTGGTGGCAGGCCTGCCAGTAATGAGTTGGGAAAGCCGTAGCCTGCTCCTTGTCATTCCTTGCACTAGTGACTGGGAGGTGGACAAATAGCTCTGCTTGCTGCCCTGGTTCCCAGAACCCACTTCCTAGCAATACAAAGGAGCCATTTGTCATTCTGCCACAGAGCTCAGCTCTGCAGACATCTCATTCCACTTCCCCTGCCAAGGACACGGCTCAGAAGGGCTTGCTCCAGTCTTGGGTTTTGTGGAGCAACAGACAGAGAACTCAGAGACATTGGGTCTAATTTGTTGGGTGACCTTGGTCTAGGTACTAAGTCTCTCGGAGCCTCAGCATCTTCAGCTAGGATCTTAGGGCTCTGAGCACCCCAGCGTGCTCAAAGAGAAAAATGGCCACCTTGTTCCTACTGATGGCCAGAGCCTGGTCCACTGTGCGCTATAAAAGAAGAGAGCGAAAAATCTTATTTCTGTTTGTGTAGAAGTAAGCTGTACAGTGCAGGGCAGAACTGAGGCTGGAACACTGATATCAATCTGAAGGGTCCAAGACCATCTGCCATGTCCTGAGGAGCTGCAGCCAGATCCCGGTGAGGTCAGCATGCAGGAGACAGCAAAGAGAGAAAAGCTGGACGGCAGAGGAGGCGCCTCTCCATCCCCTGAAAGGTGCACAGTCAGCTGCTTCCGTAGACGTTCAGTTTCTGCACTTGCCTGAGAAAAAACAAGCAGGGAAAGGTTTGAGGAGAGGCAGCAGGCAAGCTTAGGAAACAAACAACAAAGGGAGCAGTTGGCTTCAGAAGCTCTGGGAAGGAGAGGGAGCCTTTGTTTGCTCTTTTCCCCTGTTTCCAGGTTTAAAGGAAAGCCTCCAACTGGCCAATAGTCTCTCTGAAAGACGACAAACAAGGTGTGTTGGAGCTGTGCGTGGGCGTGTCTCTTAGTCTTGACGCAAAATGAAAAATGCAATTCTATTTATTTCATTGCTTTTGAATCTGACTAGGGATTTGATTTTGTTCTAGTAAATTGCAGCTTGCAAGAGCCTCGGGTGCCAATGCAATTCCTGGAAACGAGGGATAAGATTGTGCACAGAAGACTCAAAAATAACTCGGTGCACCTCCAAGGGAGCTGTGCCTTGGCAGGGGAGAAGCTCGCCAGAATCTTGCCCTTGATTGCTGGTGAGCCTGAGGCTGGCAATGAGATCATAAGCCTGCTGGCTGAAAGAGAGGGACATGCTGGCTTCTGGGTTCCATTGACCTTGCTATCAGGAATGCTCTGTGCCTTTGAGGCTGAGAGAGTGCAAAGGCCAGAATCCTCGAAGCAGGCATCATCTGCAACATGTCAAACAGTGCCGAGGACAGATGTTTAGCAGTATGCAGGGCCTGGGAGCACACAGGGAGACCTGCCTCAGTGCTCAGTGAGGACTCACCTGCAGCTTCTGGCTGAGGAGACTCCCGCCCATGCTTCTTCAGGCCCTGTCTTTTTACTTGCCTGCTACTCCAGGGCTGTTTATTCATGAGGATTGGAAGACTGTTCTAAGACTCTACAAAGGGCAGGCAGAAGCAGAAAGGCCTCCTGTCGGCAGAGACCTGGGGGTCCTGGCAGCCTCAGCCAAGCCTTCATGTTGCACCCTCCTCCTTCCTTCTCTCAGAACAGGCCTTTCCGCCTCCCCTCTCCCCTTTCTCCCAGGTGTTAACACTCCTCTCTGCTGAAAGAGTCAAATCTCCCCAGACTTGGGAGGCAGAGACAGGCAGATCTCTGTCTGAAGCCAGCCTGGTCTACAAAGCTAGTCTAGGGCAGCCAAGGTTACACAGAGAAATCCTGTCTTGAAAAACAAAAGAATCTAATCTCAGACCCTGAAAACTTGGCAAACCTAAGGGCTGGTGACAAAGGATTCTCCCTGAGACAAGCAGGGGCTGTGGCTCACCCAAAAGTCTCTCCAGTTCAGGTGCCCCAGCTTTAGCCACACAGCCCGAGTCCCCAGGCATCCTCTCCAGCTGTGGCGCTGAGGAAGGACTTCCCTCCAGCCCACAAATGTTTCCTAAGCACCAGGCATGCACAGAGCAAGGAGCTGTCTGGGCCTGGTGAGTAAGGCACGAGGTTTAGAAGGATGTCAAGTTAAATAATAGCATGAAGAGTTTCGGGGTGTGCCATCACAGAGGGGAGCAGTGATGTCACGAGTGTGCAGGGCTGGGTGCAGCCAAAGGCCAAGGCCCGGGGTTCCATCAATGCCGCATGCATGCATGAAAAGAGACAAAGAAAGAGGAGAGAGGGGCTATCTTCACTTGGAGAATCTGGAAAGTTTTCACTGACAATTTGATGCTTAAGCTAAAAGCTGAAAGACCCCCTGGAGATGTACCAGGAGGAGAGAAGAATGTTCTAGGCAGAAGAAACTGCATGAACAAAGGGAGTTCGGAGGCAGAGGGCACAGTGCAGCAGGGAATTTCAAAGCTTGTTACAGATGGAGTGTAGTGTGCCAGAAATCAAAGGATGCAACCTGAGCCTGTCCCGTCCCAAGCCACACACATGATCAGGAGAGTCATGCTTAAGGGTTTCTGTTTTTGCTGTCGGCCCAGAAGTTTACCGGAACCTCAGGAGAACGATGTGAGCAGTTCTCAAGGACACGGAACAGAGCTCTGACCCGCTGTGAGCTGCAGCATTAATCTCCGTCCTGCATGCTGGGGCCCCAAGCGTACAGGGCTCTCACAGCATGTGAGCATCTGCCGCCACTCAGAGGGGCCTCCACAGCAGTCCTGGGGGCTCAGCGCTGATGTGACCTGATTCATAGGTCACACTCAAGGGTGCAAGCTGCCTGCGATCTGGAAACTGCTACACAGCACAAGGAGGAAAGAGGTCCAGGCTGGCAGCCCCAAGGCTCAGGGTAGCTACATATATAGTGGTTATAGTGGATGCAGCACCTTTTTAGTCAAATGGAGCTTTAACCACTTAAAGACAGCAGCCACCCCCTACGCTCATGTACCTACGCACAATTGAAAGACTGAAACAAAATCTTTACAAAGTAACAAAGGAAATAGACAAAGCCTTACTCAGAGTCAGAGAAGCCGAAGCCCCGGGGTCCCTGGAACTCATTCATAGACAGACGACTGTCCCCACATCACTCTGCTTCAGTGTGCAAGTGGCCTTTCCTCACCACAAGTACTCCTGGTGGTGGAGGAGACAGGCTCCAGGGAGGGATGAGCCGCCTGGGAGTGTGAAGACCTGAGTTCATCTCCTGCAGGTCATCTCCAGCACCTGTGCAACAGCCAGACACTGGAGCCTTTTTGTAACTGCAGTGCTTGGAAGGCAGAGAGAGGCTGGTCAATGGGGCTCACAGGCCAGCCACCCTGACACGAGCTTCATGTTCAGACTCCATCTCAAAAGGTGAAATGAAGGATGACCAACCTCAAGTTTATTATGCTAGGTGAAATAATCAAAAGGGTAGTAACGGGATTCACTTGAGTGAAGAACGGAGAATGGTCGGCCTCAGGGTTAGAGCTCAGAGTGGGGACATTCGGGCAGGTTAGAGTCAAGTGGAGAATTTCTGTTTATCAGGATGGCGTGTCCGTTATGCAGATTATCTGGATGGAGGGTGGGTGGTGATGTTTGCCACACAACTGTGGGAATATCTTCCATAACACTGAGTCGTCTACCCCAACATAGTGACCAGGTACAATACTGCATGCCTGGGATCCCAACGCGTGGAGGCTGAGGCAGGGGAATTCAAAGTCAAGGCCAGCTGGAACTGCAGTTCCAGGCCAACCTAAGCTACATAATAAAACCTTGTGTCCAAAGCCCAGGGGCTGGAGATGGAAGCCAGAGGCACAGCTCCTCCAGAGCCCAGGCAGGCCAGAAAGGCCATGGGTTCCATCTCTATGCCTGTAAAAACCACAAAACCCAAAAACCAGCATTGGTAGCCCTGGCTTCAAGATATCTCTGACCATCGATGACCAGCCACATAGCACCCAACCCTTTCCCTGAGGAGCCTTGTGGGCAGTTAGGTCTCGAACCCAGGACAGAAGGCTGGGGTACCTATTTAACATGGAGCCAGGTGGCAGAAGGGAGGGGGCCATCAAGGGGGTAACCAGAGGATCATTGGCATGTGCCCATCTGCCACGGGGCTCTGTTTCCTGACTGGTTTGCGAAAGCTGATACTGGGGAGAACACGGGCGCTAAGCAGGGCTGCCTGGATCTATATTCTTCCGTTACACAACAGCACTGATTGTGTGTTCCAAGCCTCCTGCACGCAACTAAGACATCCACTGCCTTTGAAAAGAGAATGAAAGGAGACACCCCAAAGTTCCAACAATGTTTGTCTCTAGGGAGGGACTCTGCAGGTCCTCTCTCTTCACTGACTACCCTGCACAATTTCCCTGCCCTGCCACCTTTACCTGCTGGCCCTCTCCATGCACCTTTTTTTCCCATTGCATTCTGGTCTGTGTCCCCATGAGGTCAGGGACTTTGTCTTCTCATATTCTGCCACTTAGGCAGCCCAGCTCCCAGGAGGCCCTCAGTATCTGTTCAAACAAAAGGACGTCTTCACAAGAGGCTTCCTGCAAAGGGAGGGGAACTCACTCAGAGAGGTTAAGTGTGTGTCCTTTAAGCCCAGCCTGGGAGCCCTGGGAGCCCTGGGAGCCCTGGGAGCCCTGGGAGCCCTGGGAGCCCTGGGAGCC
>NW_026592325.1:128681-132642 GCF_907164565.1 Psammomys obesus | reverse complement strand
CCCTGGGAGCCCTGGGAGCCCTGGGAGCCCTGGGAGCCCTGGGAGCCGGGTCTCTGGCTGCTAAAGGACCCGCCTCTCCCAGGCAGTCCCTCCAGCCCACCAAGGTCGTGTCTTAGTTCCTTGCTCTGCTCAGCCCACTCTTCCTGGTCTGCACTCCCACTCGGGAGCTGCCTCCAGCCTCCAGCCTTCAGCCTTGTACCCACATCCTGGAGCATCTCCCTCTGGGCCCCTCCTGGCTGCCAGCCTCCAGCCAGCCCATGTATCTCGACGCACAGGGTTTTTCCATAAATCTAGCCTGATTCCCTTGTCGAGTTGGGCCGCGCTGCTCTGGGTTTCCAGGCACCCTCATTCTTATCTCCCACTGCCCTGCTAGTGTCAGCATTTGCTACTCTTACCCTTCTGCCCATCCCCATCGTCCAAGCGCCATAAAGGCAGATAACACTGAACTCAGAAAACTGTCCCGTTTACGGAGGCTCCGCATAGGTACTGGTCTTCCTCCATGTCCACCACCTCATCCCAGGTGGACTCCTCAGCAAAGGCTCAGTGCCCGCCTCAACTCAGCCCTGTAACCTCCTATGGACATCCAAGAGGGGTCCCTGTAGGCTCTTCGGACACCACCTTCTCCCTGTGATTTGGGCACACTTTCTCGGATGACCCATTGGAACCTCCCCTCACCCTGGAATTCTTGGGAACACATCTCTCAAGGACATATCTCTCTGGACCACCTAGCTGATTCCTCCTCCAAAGGCAGACCATGCCTGAGACCTACACAAACTATATCATGATCTCCTCAAGGTGGGGTCTGCACCTCTCTAACTGTCAGGCTCTGGCCTAGTCTGTTCTGCCTTCTCTTCCCTTCTTTACTCAAGCCTCTGATAAGTAGGTGATGACTCTCAATTCCTGCATTCTGGGCACTGCCGGCCACTCCTTGCCATAACAGCACTGCCCTTCCAGAGCTCCACCAAGGTTTCTCTCCCCTTACTACATTTGGCCAGACTGAAGAGAGGGAGCAAGGCTGGGATTTGAACCTACAGCTGGGTACCTCGAGTGCTGCCTTCCTGATGAGGCCCAGGTACTTGACCACTAGCCCGCCTCCCTTTTCCAGGACAGCACTTCCGCTGCACCCACCTGCTCCCACAGACCTGTCCCTCTGTACCCTTCAGCCCCCCTCCCCTCCACTCTGCAGGAAGCTCCTTCCACTTCCTGAGTGCCGGACCTCTCTCCCTGAGGCCCTGCGCCCCAGCTTTGACCAGTCAATGCTCTTTAAATACTTAACAAATGAGTCCCCTGGGATGGAGCGGAGGGCCTGACTCTCGCTTTTCCAATCTGGAAAGCTCTCTCCAGCAAGACAAAGACCTCGCATTACTCAGGGATATAAATCGACAGTTTCAAAGGTTTAATCCTTCCTCCCTCGCTGCAAACCCATACATGCACTGAAATAAATGCATTTCTTTTTTCAGGAGGAAAAAGAAGGCATTTCATGGCATCATAAACATTGCACTTCATTTTTCTACTCACGAAGCCTGTCTGGGTTTGGATACGCTCGGGAGAACTCAGAAGCCAACACGCACAAGAAAAATCACGTCACTGCCGCCACTGAGGCGCATCGAGGGAGCAGGCGCGGCCCTCGGCGTCCATCTGTGTGTGCCCAGTGGTCATCAGTCACTCCTGGAATGGACCTGTGTGGGCGAAGCGGCACTGTAGTCCTCGGTAAATGGCAAAGAAATGTGGTGAGAGAGGCTGTGAGGGCAGAGGAGACGTAAGTGATGCACAGCTAAGAAAGCTGGGGCATTTCCAGGGTCTTTAAACCTGAAGAGCCCCAGCTTCTGAGTGCCGGCCAGGCTCCAGGTCAGCGTGTCCCTTCTGGGTCCAGCAGTACTTGCACCATTCAGCCAGTCTCTCTGAGTACAATACATGCCTCCTTTCCTCTTCTGCCCTGAGCTACAGAAGGGTGTGAGGTCCTGCCCTGGCCCCTCATTATTTGAAAAAGGTCAGATTTAGCTTTACAATTTGATGCAGATGAGGGAGAGAGAGCAAGACTGGTATGCAGAAGGTCTGGACTCTCAGCCGCCTCCTGAGCAGGCATTGGGCCCTTCACTCTCCTGTCTCTCTGATGAGATGGTCTATGGGAGCGGTCCTTGAAAACTGTAAAGAACTTGGCAAAAGCGAATGTTTCAGAGATCTCACAGTGTGTTTACTATGCTGAGAGGCATTAGATGATAGTTGAGGCTGGTCCTCTTTGGAAGACTGAGTTGCATGAAAGCAGGACCCTGGTCTGATGGGATGAAGGCCCCTCTATTGAGTCACACCACTCCAAGAGAGCTGGAAATGAATGTCTAATCACCACAGGTAGGGAACTACCACAGACCTAAGTACGGACACAACCAAAGTCTTGGTAAACCAGTGAGTTTTATTGAGCTTACTTCCACTCGCATCCCCGCAGTAAGAGTGACAGCTCGTGAAAGCTGGGAACAGGGGACTGACTGCCTAACCTACAGGCAGCTCAACAAATTGGAGAAAGTCCTTTCCAGGTGGCTCTGATGCTCTGAGCCTCCTTTAGGCCGTTCATCTGATCTCTGTTTCTTCCAGGAAGTATGGACAGTCTGACACTATCTCTTGGCAGGCCTTACAGTTTATATATGCTTGGGGAGGAAGTTCCTAGAGAAGCTGCTCAGTTTCAGGAACTTCCTGAAGCCTTTGAGTTTGACAAGTTTCCCTGAAGAATGTACTGTTTTGCCTCCCTTCAGAACACTTTGTGTCTTATAAATGGACAGTTTTGTCTTGGTGAAAATGATTAGACAATACCTGTGGTAGTTTAAATAAGAAATTTACCCTGTTAGCTGGTGTATTTGAACACTTACTTCACAGCTGGTTTGCTGTTTGGAGAGGTTTGAGTAGTATACTTCCTGGCCGAGGTATGTCATTAGTAACAGGCTTTGAGACTATACAGCAGTACTTCTCAACCTGTGGGTCTTGACTCCTTTGGGGTCAAACGACCCCATCACAGGGGTCACATATCAGATATCCTTCATATGAGATATTTACATTACAATTTATAACAGTAGCAAAATTACAGTTATGAAGTCGCAATGAAATAATTTTATGGTTGGGGTCACCACAGCATGAGGAACTGTATTAAAGAGTCACAGCATCACTGCTGTAGAGCTTCACCCTGCTTTCATCTCTCTCTCTCTCTCTCTCTCTCTGCTTCGTACTGTGACCTCTCAGCTTCCTCCTCCTGCCACCATGTCTGCTGCCTGCTGCCATGCCTCCCCCTCTCATGGACTCTTATCACATGTCACGGTGATTATCACAGCATCAGGAAAGTAATCGGTACGGCAGGCTGTAAGAGAACACCAGAAAGCTGCCCTCCCCTCACCCATTGTGCTCCTTAGCTTTTTGTCAACTTGCCACAGGTAGGGTCACCTGAGGAGAAAGAACCTCAGTTGAGAAAACACCTCTATCTGATTGCCCTGCATGAGAGTCTGTGTGTATTCTTGATTGATGGTTGCTGTGGGAGGGCCAGGCCACTGTGATCAGCATCACCCTTGCGCCAAGGTGGCCCTGTGTTGTGTACAGAAGCAAGCTGGGCAATGCGGAGCAAGCTAGTGAGTGGCATCTTCCCTGGTCTCTGCTTCCTGTTCCCACCTCCAGGTTCCTGCTTAAGTCTCTCTCTTCCTTGGTCTCCTTTGGTGATAGTCTGTGATTGGGCTTTGAAAGCTAAATAAGCCCTTTTCTCCCCAAGTTGCTTTTGGTCACACCAACAGAAAGAAAACTAGGACAGACCCACGCTGGAACACAGTGAGTACATGGGTATCAATAAGCCAGGAAGAGACCCTTGTCAGGGACACATTGATCCTGGACATTCAGACTCCTGAACTGTGGGTAGTGGTGGTGGTGATGGTGATGGTGGTGGTGGTGGTGGTGGTGATGGTGGTGGTGGTGGTGATGGTGGTGGTGG
>NW_026592325.1:87614-128281 GCF_907164565.1 Psammomys obesus | reverse complement strand
GAAGGGAAAGTCTCCCCGACAGACCTCCAGAAACCTATGTCCCGGTGTCCCTGGCGGTGGCTCCCTTGAGGTTCTGTGTGTCCTAATCTCGTGTTTTTATAAGGACCACAGTCGGATGGACAGCGAGCCACCCTAAGGGCCCCTCTGTAAGTTCCTGTCTCCAAGTACAGTCTCGTTCGAGGCACTGGTCCTCAAGGATCGGCCCATGAACACCAGGGGAGAGGTAAGTCCCCATGGCAGTGGTCGGGCACGGCTCTCAGAGGGAAGGCAGGAGTTGACATTGGTCTCTCCCATACATACTGCTGTTGGTCACTCAAATTCCTCCAGCCACTCTCGATGGCGATGCTGTCTCTTCAACGGTGTGCAGGCCTCGTGACTCACGATTTCCACCACAGATGTGCCCAGCGCGCACCAGAATGCCTGTAGCAGCACTGCACCCAGTGTGACAGCCTTGGCCCGGAAGCCACTCAGACACTTGAGGAGTCGCGCGGCTAAACAGCGTGCAACGTGTTTGTGTGGTGGAATGTCACCCATAGTGACTGCACGCAGCACCCTGGAGGAAACTCTCAAGCACAAGATTGAACCAAAGAGGCTGGACCGAGAGGGGCAAAGGCGCTGACTCCGTCCTCACGGAACGTGCGAACAGGCGGTGCTGAGGAAGGCTCGGTACCAGCAGTCCACACAGCGTTTATGTCTCAGGGGGGGAGCTATGCAGAAATGTCCCATTTCTTCATCTGCAGACGGGTTCAACCCCGCAAACTCTGAAAGCTCCACTGCCCTGTGAGGAGAGACTTTGGGGAAAACACCGGTATGGACTTCTGACCTCTGCACGCAGGTACATACATGTGCGCACGCATGCAACACACATACATGCACAAAGGAAAATGAATTATTTTATGTGTTTTACTGGGGCTAGTGAGATGGCTCGGTCGTGAAGAGCACGTACTGCTCTCCCGAGGCTCCCATTTCTGTTCCCAGCACCCATCTCTAACTGCAATGCCCGAGGCTCTGGTGCCCTCTTCTGGCCTCCGCGGACAATTGCACCCACATGTACGTATCCCTGTAAACACGCATAAATATGCTTTAAAGGTTTTGAAATCTTTAAAAATGCTTTGGGGAGACATTGTGGGAAGACGGTGACTCTTGTAGAGGGAAATGCTTTCTGCGATAGTTTGAGTGAGAACGGCCCCATAAGCTCGTGTTTGAATGCTTGGTCCCCGGTGGGGAGAACCGTTCGGAAAGGCCTAGGAGGTGTGGCCTGGTCAGGGGAGGTGTGGCCATTCCCAGTCAGCTCTCCCTGCCTCGCACTTGTGAAGCAAGGTGTGAGCTCTCAGCCATGCCGCCGCGCCTTCGCTCCACCATCATGGACCCTAACCTTCTGTAACCCCAACTACATTGCCTCTTTCATAAGTGGCCTTGGTCATGCTGTTTTGTAACAATAGCAAAGTAACTAAGACAGCTTCCTAAGCGGATTTAAGTAAAACCCGATTTCCTCCCTCTTTTATCCCCAACATCCTAGTGCCAATTTATGCTCAACTCAGGCAACTGGGACCTGATCTGAGCTCTCCCAGTGCCCGTCCATCATGAAGTACCCTGCACTTGCCCTAACTGCTGGGCTGCAAAGGCTGCTGCGTCAAGGCATCTGGTCCCCCAGAAGCCTCACCTGCCTGGCTTGCTCGCCCTTGGCAGAGCCCTTTGCTGGAGCAGGCCTGTGAACAGAATCACCTTCCTAGTCCTGTCAGGAGGCAGATGGCATGCTTCTGCGCCGCCCCCCTCTGCCCTCCTTTATAATTCCTGGGACTCGGGCTGACACCTGGCCCCTGACCCTGAACCTCGGAAGAAAGCATGCTCTCCACTGACCCAGATTCTGTGTCTTTGACTGTGAATAAAGACGTTAGACTTATGCCCCCCAGAGACTGAAGCTTTGCAAGATGCCTGCTCACATCAGATGAGGGAGAAAGAGAACGGGTCTGCTCGGGGTCTGAGGTCATTCTTTGTGGGAAGAACGCTGGCCGAGGCACTGCAGAGAGACGCTGTTCCCCTGGGCAGCCTGGGGAAGAGTGCGTCCTGCTCAGAGTTTCAAGGTGCCTCTTCTGTTTCCTTTAAAAGCCTTACAGAGGTGCAATTTACCTACCATAAAATTCACCTTTCTCAGGGCACAATTCCCTGATAGTAGGTTTATTACGGAGCTATGCAGCCAGCAGCACAATCCAATTTTAGAGCTTGCCCATCCCTCCGTAAGGGAACGGCTGTGCCCATCAGCGCTCACTTCATTGTTCCTGAAATCCACCCCAAGCTCCACTAACCACTAGGCTACGTCCTGCCTCTGCATTCCTGTTCTGAATCTACCCTGCAAATGGTATCGTACAGCAAGCGAGGCTTTCTGTGCGGCTTCTTTCACTTAGCACAATGTGTTTGAAGCTCGTGTGCCAGGATTTACACAGGACTTAGGGCCATTTCACTGTCACTTAGGGCTCTTCCACTGTTTGGATATCTCACATTTGGAATACTCCTAACCCAGGTGATGGCCCTTGGGTTGTTGCCACAGTTTCAGTTATTCTGAATCCACCCTCAGGAACACATGCACCCAGGCTCTTCTATAGACGGCAACTTTTCTAACCTTTCTATAGATAGTGTATTTTTATCTCTCTAGAGTAGATACACAGGCATGGAATTGCTAGATCATGTGGACCCTCCCCAGCATTGTCTTCATCTGTCATGCTGCATCATTATCAGCACTTACCGTTGTCTGAGTCTTTGTTTCTAGCCACCAAAGTGAGTGGGAACTAGTATCTTCATGGGTTTGTTATTTCCCAGAAGCTATGTGTTTATTGTACTTTTCTAGGGAGACCTATTTGCTAAATAATATATTAACAAGAATGACACCTGACCCCCACACACAAAAAAGCAAACATGACTCTATAAAAGGCCTAGACTGCAGTCTTAACTCTGCCTTTCACTGGATTGGTTTTATACAACTATACACACCAATGTTCTGCACATCTTTTTAAATTTAATTTTATTTATATATTTATTTATTACAACTTATTCACTTTGTATGCCCACTGTGGCCCCTGCCCTTGTCTGCTCCAAGTCCCATCCACCCTCCCTCTTCTTCCTCTATGCCCTTTCCCTGATAGGGGAGGTCCTCCTCCCTTTCCCTCTGACCCTAGCCTATCATGTGTCATCAGGTCTCATCAAGGCTGGCTGCATGTCCTCCTCTGTGGCCTGGTAAGACTGCACCCCCCAGGGGAAGGTGGTCAGAGAGCCTGCCACTGAGTTCATGTCAGAGACAGCCCCTGTACCACTAACTAGGGAACCCACTTGGACACTGAACAGCCAATGGACTTCCTTTGATACACTGTGTATCTTAACTGAACTTCATTTCTGCTGTTACTACTTCCATTTTTTTAGATGAAGAAATGGAGCAAGACAAACTGGTAGGAACCCCAGATCTGACACAGAGTTAGTGCTCCTCAATTCCCTCCTGTGTTTCTGTAGCCAAATAAACTGTCAGCCTAAGTCCAATGAGTAGGGTGTCCTGGGACTCAGGAACCCAGGAACCACACAACTATGAGAGGAGAGGGTATACCAATGGAAGGGCACCCTGAGACACGGCAGCCCAGGAAGCACACAGGCCTGAGAGGAAGCCTCCTCAGCAGAGGCCTTGCATCTCCCAGGGGAAGGATTCCCAGCAGAGCGGAGGAGCCCAGGAGCATCAGTCCCGATCCACTTCAGTCCATTACTTCTTGCTTCTTCCAATGAGAAGAAGCCTTCCACCACGGTAGGCAAGAAGTCTCATAAAAGAGATTCATTTGGGATGGGCCAGGATGTGGAGAGACAAATCCAGGGTTGGCTGCCTGTGTTCACGGGAGAGGACAGCAGGGATGAGGATGGTGAGATTTCAAGTCCTGAGTTTGGGAAAGCTCAAAGATTAGAGGGTTTACCTGCTCAGGGATTTGTGGCTTTTTATTCAGACTTTTCACTTAAAATTAGCATAATCTAGGAAAGGTCCTATTGAGGGGTGACCTTTGTGACAGCTACAGACACTGGAAATGATGTTAAGACAGTTACAAAAGTCTGGGGAGCTGCCTGGCTGTTGGAGCTCTTCAGGCAGGGGCCAGGACACTTTTCTGCCTTGAAATGTTTAACAAAGTTTACAAAGTTTACACAGAAGGTCTACAGCAGGGAAGCCTTTCCCTGATGCTTGAGTCAACATGAAGAGACAATAAATGTTCCAGTCCTTAGTCATCCAGGACAGGACTCAGAGAAGGGGAGCTTCTCAGACACTGTCCTACCTGCTTTAGAGATTAGCTCACAGAATCTCCCTAACCAGCGGTGAAACTGCTCCACCATTGTTCTATTTCAAGACTAGAAGGCCGAGTTCAGAGAGGTCAGCCCCTTAGTCAAGTTCACTCAGCAAAGCTGACAATCAAATGAGACAGTCTGTTTCTGGAGCCTGGTTGGGATGCCTCTGCTCCAGAAATGGAGATGAACTAATGACACTAAAGTAAAGGCTGAGCTATGCTCTTTCCATTCTCCCTCCATTATGATGAAAGAGATGCACCCTCCACTCTGCTGTTTTCCCATTCTATGACAGAGGCAGAACCAAGTCCCCTCCTCTCCCTGTTCTGCTGAAACAGAGGCACACAGCACTCCCATGCACAATCCACTCCTCACCACTCTTCACCCTGAAAAAAGTAAGTCCTTTGCCATTCTCAGAATAAACCACAATTACCAGGAATCGGGGCCTGGCTGGAGCTGCTCTCTGGCTGGCTGGCCATAAGGCCCTAGTAGCTGCTCACTGCTACTGGGCCTGGGAACTGGGAGACACTGCTAAGATGAAACGTGCTGCCTAGAAAGATTGCCAGGCGTCCCATGAGCCCATTAGAGATGGAGAAACAGCCCTAAGAGCCATGCTCACGGTGGCTTCTCCAGCCCCTCTCAGTGCACCTCACTGACCCTTGGGCACCCTGGGGAAGCCCTGGCTCCTGAGAAGCATACTCTGACAGCCTCTGGCCTCACCCAGAGCTCAGCAGACACCAACTGTGTGCTCACACCCAGGCTGTCCCTCCCAGAATTCCTCTATTTTTATGCCAGGAGGCTTCTCCTTTCAAGGGTCTCAGCAGCTGAGAGCAAGCCTCTAAAACAGTGTATATGCTTGCTGCAAGCAGGCGTGGGCCACATTTCACCCAAGCCCTCACCACTCCCTTTACTCATGCCCATCTGTGTCCCTCATCCCCTCCACTTGCCCAGCTGCTAGGGGTGTGACATTGGGAGGCTTAGCTTGTGTGGCATTGCTCCTTGGGAGCAATGACTCCATGAAACAGTCCACAAGAGAGTGTGGGGGAAACATTACAAGTCCAAGAGCTCTCGGAGGAAGACCCTGAGATGTCACGTCATGCATTTAAACTCTCAGAATCGCAGAAGCCGGAGGCCCGAGAGATGGCTCTGAAGTCAAGGGTACTTGCTGCTCTTGCAAAGGACCTGAGCTAAGTTCCCCACACCCACATGGTCACAGGTCACCGTACCAAGGGACCTGATGCCCTCCCTCTTCTGTCTGGCCTCTTTAGGCAAAAGCCCACAAGTGCTACACAGACACAAATGTAGGCAAAACACTCAAACTCATCAATGAATACTAATTTATCCAGCATTACCCAAATGTATTGGCTTATAAAAGTCCTTCTCTCAAGTAATCTCCATAAATTTAGTATTACCAGGAACATATTCCAGAAAAAAAGCTGCCCTGAACACAGATTCCAATGACCACTGTTAAAGGCCAGTGGGGCTCAGGAATCTGCATTCTATTGCACTGTCCTACCTTTTTAGGAGATGCTGCTCTGGAGGCAATGGTACCTCACAGCATTGCCAACGCAGGAGACCCACTGTCACCATCTCCCCAGATGCTGTTTCCAGACTTCATGCCCTGATGCTGTGGACACGGGGCTGTAGAACACAAAGCCGGAGTCATGACAGCTCAACAGACATGCTTCACAGTTTTAAAGTCTTGTGAGGAGCCCCTTCCTAGTCCAGGCGGCTGTCCTTTCAGTGTCTCCTCATGATAGTGTTTGTGCACACAAGCCATCTTCCCAGTCATTCTCCACCTCACTTGGGGGACAGGATCTTCCATCGAATCCAGAGCTTATCAGACCATCAAGCTCCAGAGACCTTCCCATCTCACCTGCCCCAAGCACGCGATGTGCACCCCCACATGTGCTTTGTTTACATGTGTGCTGAGGGCATGAACTCAGGTCCTCATGAATGCATGGAAAACCACTTTACTGACAAAGCCGTCTCCCCAGCCCCGTGGGATCTCCTTCCCGAGGGCATAGACCCATTCTAAGGGGTCTGTCTTCATAACCTAATTTCCACCCCCAAATCCTCACTTCTTGAGGCTACTATCTTGGGCTTTTGGTTTCAGCCCATACCATTGCATTCCACCCTCAGACTCCCAAACTCTGTGTTCTCATTATGTGAAAAATATCACATCCTAGCAAACCTAAAACTTTGCACCCTTTTCAGCACCAATTAAAAGAACTGAAGTTTTAAGTGTTGTCTGATTATCATCTAAGTCGGATACAAGTAAAACTCAAGTGAGCCTCTGAGCTCAAACAAGGGCTGTGTTTCCAAAGCATAATGGTGGTAAGATGAAGATTCCTGCTCTAAAAAGGAGAAGCATCAAAGGACAGATAGCTGGGCGCAATGGCATGTGTAGGAGGGTTGTCTGAGCCAGGGCTTCAAAGCCAGCAGAGGCAGCACAGTGATCCAGCTACAGAGATGATAATGATTGATTGAGTCATATAATCAGTAGATTGGTTGTAGATGATAGATGGTGTGCAGGTAGATAGATGAGACAGAGAGACAGAGTGTGTGTTGCAGGGTTGTTGTTTTTTTTTCTCCCATTCCCAAGTTCCTAAAATAATGACTCATGAAACTCAAAATATTATTTACAAATACCTAGGCCATGTAGCTAGGCTTTTCTCTGACTAGCTCATAACTTAATAACCCATTTATACTAATCTACATTCTGTCACATGGCTGGTTACCTGTGCTCAGGTACCACACATCTGTCCTTCTCCTATCTTGCCAGCTGAATCTCCTGCACCTGGCTCAATCACAGAATCCTTTCTACCTGCCAGATGTTTCACTTCCTATGTCCTGCCTCAGCTATAGACCATCAGACTTATTATTGACAGATGAAGTTTCCATACAAACAAAAGACATTCTGTCAATGACAGAGAGAAAGAGAAAGAAAGAAAGAAAGAAAGAAAGAAAGAAAGAAAGAAAGAAAGAAAGGGGTCTCAAGCAAATACAAAACCTCACAGCTTGAAATCATCTTCAGATCAATACTTTTTCCCCTGGGTCACTGGAGTGGAGGTCTTACCCCCATACATAGTTATACAGGGTAGGTGCTGGTCTCCAAAGCTCCAAGTGGCTCTGTTCCTACATCTTTGCTGAATGTAGCCAAAGCTCACAGCTCTTACAGCTTCGAGTGACAAGCCTGTGGTTCTTCCAGGCTAGAATCAATCACTATGCCTCTGCTGTCTTCAAGAGCTTAAGACAGGCTCTCTCCTGTGGCCCCACTGAGCGATGGCCTGGCAGAAACTCTAGTTCTATGCCTGGGTTTTTCTCCCACATCTTCCATCATGTTCTTAGACATCTAGGTGCAGGCAGCCAAGTGTCCAGGCTCCATGCACTATGGATATGCACGTGCTCAGTGTCAAAGCCAGACACCTGTGCCTCCCAGAGAGGTGACAACCGTGGCCCACAGGAGCCCACAGGAGCCACTGGAGCTGGAGTGACCAACAGCACCTGTGGCCCCTCCTCTGAAATGTTCTTGCAGTCCCTGGGTGGGTCCTTTTATTTATAGTTCCTGTCATATTTAACTCATTTATATGAAGCATAGCACTTAATGCAAAGAGCTTTCTACAGTGAAATTACCCCTTTCTGCCTTTAATATCTCAAGAAACTGATGCATGAAAATCAAACTGATTTATTCATCTTTGTAATACTTTAGCTCACACAGCCTAACTCCAGGTTTTGAAATCTTAATCAATTTATTATTATAATTGCTGGCAACCACTAAGCTTATCAAACTATAAAACAGCCTGAACTTTTAGTTTGCTTTCTAACATTCCTTATGGAAAAGCATCTGACTGGAGCTAGCCATTTGCTCATCTTTTTTTTTCCCCAAAAACTTTAACTTTGGTGAGTTTATTTTGGTATATAAGCATAACAACTACACTCACTCGGCACTGTGCTAAGTGCTTTACATAAGCTTTCTTTTTTAAAACAGTATTTTTATTTATTCTTTGAAATTTTCATACATTTATACAATGTGTTTTGATCACATCCCTCCACCATTACCTTCCCCCATCTCTTCCTAGCACACTGTGCCCTCCACACGCCCAAGTTCATGTCTTGTTTTGTTGTTATTAATATCCCCTAAGTGCAATTAATGGTGCCTGTGTTCACATGGGGCTGGGGCTGTCCACTGGGACATGACCCCAAAGGAGATGACTCCCTCGTCTTTAGCATCCATAGGCTGCTGACACAGTCTCTGTCAACCCTGACTCCGGCTGGAATTTTGCCTGGCTCGATCTTGTACAAATCTTGTGTACATAACCACAGTGCTGTGGGGTAGTGCCACAGCATCTCCAGAACTCAGCATTTCACAGCTCTCCTCATTGTCAGCTCTTACATTTTTCCCATCCCCTTGTCCACCATGGTCCCTGAGCCTGGGATGGAAGGAGACTGATGGATATGATTCATCCACAGTTGAGCGCTCACAGTTGCCTACGCTCAGCACTTGGACCAGTTATGAGTGTCTGCATTAGCCATTGCCCATGGCAGGAAGATTCTCTGATCGAAGTTGAGAGCAACGCAAGTTCTTGGGCACAACATTTAATATTAAGCAAAAATATTTGGAAGGCAGTTTGACAGCATGGCTATTTTAAATGACAACAGTGGGTTACTCTGAGGGCTCATAATCTCTCCAATGATGGGCTTCTGGCCACATTTACAACAATAGGCATGAAATCTCTACTGGGGAGCAAACCTAATATCCAGTCATGTGGCAGCTGGCTACCCCAAAACTGTCACGCCAATATGCACCAGTGGGTACATCTTGCCAGGCAGGTAGGATGCAGCATGCAGGGCCCAACGCTGCGGAAGACTGTTGTCTTCTGGCATGGCGGGAGTTAGCCAGCAGGTAGAGAGCTTCCTGGCAGTCAGCGTTTATTTCACCAAGTCCTGCATCCAAAGTAATATTTTCAGCAATAGGATCTTCTCACCAACTGATTGTAGGCAGTCGAGAGCAATAGCTGTAGCCTGTATTGTTTGGGGTGCCTCCGGGGACTCAAGGGTATGGTCCTTAAACAACAGTCTCTGGCTTCTACTTAGATGACTGACTAATCAAACTTTTTATCACACAAGAAAACTGTCACAAACAACCCTCCTCCTCCTTTGCAGTTCATCCTGAGAGTTCCCAGTCTTTAGGCCTGGATTCCTTTCAGGTTTACAATTCCATCTTTGAATCATTTGCCTCTTCTCTTGTACTATAAGAGCCAAGAGAAGCCAAACCTCTCCTTCAGTGCTTGCTTTGGTATTTTCTCAGCCAGATATCCATCCATTTGGGGCTCTTACAAGTTCTGCCTGCCATAAGACAGTTGTGATGCAAACACAACTCAGAATAGTTCCTGGACCAGTAATAACAGGCTGGCTGGTCCTCCCTGGTCAATAACAAGCTTATTTTGATCTAAGACCTCATCAGAATGGCCCTTGTGACCTACTCTGATATCAACGTGTAGCCCAGAGTTCATGATCCAGAAACATGATTCCCTATGTTGCACTGGCCAGAGGTAATGCTGGTGATGGTTGTCTGGACCGCCTTTATGAAAGACCAAGTGCTTCAGGGTGAGAGGGAGCCGGTTAGCATGGGATAATTTTTCAGTAGTTCCCTATTGAAAGATTCAAGCTCGGTGCTCTCTCATTCTTCTTATTGCCTCCCTCTCGCCTTCAGCCATGAGATGAAGCAGCAAGAAACCCTTGCTAAATTCTGGCACCTTGTCACTGCACTTCCTATCCTCCAGAACTACAAGTGTCTTGTCCTTATTAGCAACCCAGTCTCTGGTACTTTGTGATTGCAGCACAAAACTGACTAAGAACCGTCTGTGCTTCTACCAACATTCTTGATGCCTCAGATACCCTGTAAGATGCTTGTATAACCTCTGCAACTCTCCATTGTTTCCTTCCAAGTTCCTGTTGGAATCACCTCCACCTGTGGGCTTTCGAGAGCATGCAGCCCACTACTCCTCCAGGCCTCTCCTGGGTGCTCTGATTGAGGACCAGTTTTGTGCTGTTAGATATTTGTACACAATCACCCACCTTTTGGTACTAATATCCTGTCATAATCCATTTGCTACAAAATGAACATAAGGTCCTGGAAAAGCAAAGTCTGTGCTAGCTCTCAGTGATCCCAGCATCCCTTGCACCTCGTAGAGCTAGGCACATAACAAGCCACTGTCTAGGGCTCCGGGGATAGAAATATGAGAGCCCGGAAAGAGAAAGTGTGGTGGTGGTCTGTGGGAGAGGCAGTTTGAAGAGACCAGAGATGGATGATGTGGTGGTTTGGGGCAGTCAGAGGGAGAGAAACGCTTCAGGGAGCAGTGGCTTGAAGGAGACTGCTGGCTGCATTTGCTGTTGACGGAGGTTGGTATAGCCCTAAAGGAACCCATCGACCCTCAGCAGCCAGAGAAATAAGGGGGCTGAGTGCCCTCTCTCCACTAACCCCTCTCCTACTAAGTATTGGGGGGTTGGAAGGGAGAGGCTTAAAGAACCCCAAATAAAACAGTTTCAAAAGCTACACAGGGAGGGTCCGGTAGTGACTGCACTGCCCTCCCTTACCCCAGGTTCCTATCTGTGAGATGAGGACGTAAGACACTCCCCACAAAGTTTCTTCTGGGGTTAAGTTCAACTCAGTGCTTTGCACAGGAGCCACTCGTCTGATGCCAGCTGCTGTTATTAGAATCATAATTATGGGTGACGGCTTCTCAGAACAGGTTAGCATTGTTGTGGGTGGTAAAGAACATCAACCCTCTGTCGTAGCTCCTGCCAAAGTGTGAGGTTCATTCCTTCCCTTTATGCATAAAGACAAAGGCATGTTTGACGTGGCCTCCCAGACTACTATGGGAAGGTGAAAATGGCTTCACTTTCATTCTTCTTCTCGGGGCTCCTTCGGCTGACACTAGCAACAGAGCTTTAAGCAGCTGATACTTGTCCTGATTCATCACCCTGGCCTCCTCCTGTACACCCACCTTCACTCGCTGAGCTGCAGAGCCTGGCTCCAGATGGTCTCCCTCAGATCTCCGAGGCTCCCCAGGCTAGCAGAGAGTACCTGAGCAGCCTCTTGCTCACTTCGGGTCTTGCAAAGTTATTTCCTTCTCTGATTTGCCCTCTCGTTTCCCCAACAATGCCAGCTGCAATGTCGCACGGAAATAGCCCCTAGAGAAAGGCCTAAAACAGCCAATTGCATCAAGTGCGGGGCTGTGTGAGTTCCACCTTCAGAGAGGAATTTCCCTGTTTGGTTTGGCCATCCAGTGGAGCATTGGACAGCAGTTTAATCATTATTACCAGTGCTGCACTGTGGCTCTCTGGAGAAGCACTAAACTGGAATGAAAAGGAACTGACATAATTAGTCTGACACAGTTCAATAGGGAACTATTACAGCAAAGGTAATGAGCTCCGGTGATATGTTAATGTTATTGTAAGAAATTACGCCGGCGCAACAAAGCGGCTTTGGGTTGGTGGGGGAGGGATAAGCTGCGAATTTTCCCAGGCAGTAGACTAATAAGGGAAAAACCTCCAAAAGGCTTGTAACAACCTCTTTCTTATGACCTCCAGGTATCTGTGCTCACTTGGGGCTGAGGACCTGTTACTCAGGGTGCAAGACGGGGCGGAGGCCGTGTAGACAATGCTATCACTGTGGATACAGACAAGTGGCTGGATATTTGGTCAACTAGGAAAATAAAAGGGTCAAGAGAATTGCTCTGAGTACTAAAAATCAATGGAGGGATATTGGTTTTTTGTTTTTTTAAGATTTATTTATTATTTATACAGTATTCTGCTTGCATGTGTGTTTTCATGCCAGAAGAGGGCAACATTATAGATGGTTGTGAGCCACCATGTGGTTTCTGGGAATTGAACTCAGGACCTTTGGAAGAGCAGCCAGTGCTCTTAGCCTCTGAGCTATCTCTCCAGTCCAATGGAAGGATATTGTGACAGCAGTTCCTCGCTGTAGTTCTTCAGCCCTGCACAGTTTAGGGCTTGGTGTCTGGTTTCCTCTGAGAAGCAGAAGGACACACTCAAAGAGCAAGGGCTCCAGTGCCCGCTAGCAGTAACTCTCACAGAGGAGCTTAACCCCCACAGCCTCAGCTGTCAAAGCTGAGGTTAATCCCTGCAGCTGCCAGCAGCTGTAGCAGAGGAGCAGTGAGACAGGCTAACACAGGGCTGGCCTCTTGTCCTTGCACTTGCCCAGCATCTGAGGACACTGCCAGGCACCAGACCCTTCCGATATTAACATCCAACCTCAAAAGAAGAAATATTTGCCCTTTTGGACCCAGACCATGCCAACATTTCCCAGGCCCCAAGAATTCACACTTGTCTTCGATGTTCACAGGAAGACTGGTGAAGGCCAGCCCAAGACACAGCCCAAGAGGGGGCTTTGCCTGGTGCAATCATTTTAAAATTCTGAATTCTGAAAATAAGGACAAGGGAAAATAAATCAGCCTTATGAAAGGGCTTCTGGCAAACAACACTCCCTTTTCTCACTTCTCCCCTGCTTAAAAGTTACAAACAATAATGCTGGCAACCTTGGTCTTCAGAGCTGTGAATTCCATCTGGGCTCAGCCCACCGTGGGTCTGTGACATTCAGAAATAAAACACTGTCTGTCTTGAATGAGTAGAGAGTCTTTCTTGCTATTACTCCTCAAAGAACACAGCATTAACAACAACTTTCATAGCATTTACATTGTGTTGGACATTTAAGTAACCTGGAAATTAAGACATGCAGAAAGATGCCCTCAGGTGCTGTGCAAACAGTACCCCATTTTATGCAAGAGACCTGAGCATCCGCGGGTTTTGGCATCTGGGAGGGAGGCTCTGGCAGCAACCCCTGCTCCAGAATATAAATGAGTAGTGCACTGCCCATGATCGATCACTCGCTCGTCTGTCCATTTCCAATCCATTGCCTCATCCTCCCAAAGCAGTCTCTGTGTGCCTCAGAGCAGCTGTGTTCTTTGCTCCATTTTATAGACAGGAAGGCTGAGGCACCGAAGATGGTGTCTTCCATCCACACCACATGGCACAGCACAGGTGAGGCAGAACAAGCTTGCACTTTGATACCAATTCCTGGGATGTTTCCTACTGCAACCTCTACACCCTCCACAGACCTCAGCACAGGGTGCAAAGCAAGCTTGGAGTGAACCATCCAAGCTGGGCCCCTTCTTTATATCCCACAAGAGGGACTTTTGCTGGGCCATGGGCAACTTGGGAATCAGCCTTTTGTGCTGCTTTCTGAGAAGAGGAAGGCCACCCTACTCTCCCCTGCCAATGCTCTAGCTGGTGGAGCCAATCTCTGCAGGCTGCATGAGCAGCTCTTGCCTGAAGAGTTCAAGCACCCACAGGCAGCCAACAGCAGGCTAGAAGCTCTCCCAGTGTGCACTTCTGACTGGCCACCTAAGCAACACTGTGAGACAGCCCGCATGTCAGGCCCATGGCAGACCTGCTGAGCGTGAGGATCTGGGAGCGCAGGCCGGCGAGCACAGTTCCAGCCCTCTGGGGGACCTGATGCACAGTGTGGGAACCCTGCTTCTGGGCCGTGCATAGCATAGGACACAGAGAAGGGGCGAGATCTCGTTTGGGCTCTCTCTTCTTCCTTGCTCCCTCCCCAGTACCCTCCTGTACCCTCCTGCCCAGTGTTCCCACAGCCTTCCTCTGGACTGCCCATCTTACTGAGAGGTCTGGGATTCTGCCTTTCCTCCTGCTCATAGCCTGCTGCCCTCCAGCCATATGCCATAGGACTTCCCCTCCTCTGGCAGAGGAACGGGCTTCTTCTCTATGCCAGGCTTTTCCCTGTCAGTAGAGGCCATCAACAGACTCTTCCTGACTATTTGAGGGCAGAGCCATTCTTTGCACCAAAGAGCTTATTTTCTTCGGAAAGCGTCATATTCTAGTCAGTGAGGGAAGTATGCGTTCTTCCTGCTAGCACAGCTCGCCCCACACATGATAATGGCAGGCTCTTATCCTATTAGAACATCTCCTGCCACCCCAGGCCCTTTTTCACACCAAGAAGCCAATATGTGTCTGAAAGTACCTCTGAGTCACCCAGCCTGTCCTTGTTCCTCACTTTTTCTCCTGATGGAGGAGGGGTGCAGCTAGCCCGACTCTCCAATGCTCACTACGTGAATGACAGAGCCAGGAAGGGCAGCAACAGGGCTGCCACTGCCACTTACCAGTGGGGTGCGGCCTTGATGTTCCAGGTCACATCAGCACCCATGGGGCAGGGCCTCAACACCCCCTGTCCTTAGAGAGGACAGCAGGGGACAGGTCGCCAGAGAATGCTGGGTTCTACGTCCCTGAGCTTTTCTGCACTAGTCCTAGCATGTGGCATGCCGAGATCCATGGTCTGTCATTACTGTTCCTCTTCCCTAAGCCATGACACACTGGCCCAGGCGTGGAGGAGGTGGATTTCAGCAGACAGTAGACCCCTGGGAGCAGACCCCGCCCAGCAGTGCGTGGAACTCCTGCTCAAGGCCGAGCTCACCCGTGGTTCATGTCACAAGGGCTTCCCTTCCCACCCTGACGGTCACAGCCCCAGGTGGAGCCAATATCCTGTTAGCAGTCATGGGAAACCCCTGGGCATGCACTGATGCTGCTTGTTTGGAGAACAATGTCCTTAGAGGTGGAAGATCAGTTCTGGGCCATCCTCTTCCCCATTGTAGCCAGGAAAGTTTCAGCGCTAGGTCATGTCCAACAGTCAGCCAATCCCTTGAGTCACAAGGAACCTGTCCAGAGATTTTGTTCCCAAGAGGTTTTCCAGTGGCCACCAGCAGAGGGAACTCCCAGGAAGACCACCTCTGCTTTCTCCAAGCTGGATCAGAAGACAGGGTAGAACCAGCTCCTTCTCTTTAACCTCAGACCTTAGTCTGCTTGGGGTGCAAATGACCAGACAATCTGACTTAAACTGTTTAAAAGGAATAAGTAGGCTTACATAACCAACATTTAGAAATGGTCTTGCCGAGGTGTGGCTGGATACAGGTGTTCCAAAATGCACTGCCAACAAACGCATACTAAGACTTGTATGCTCCAGGTAAGGCTGTTGGCACACAGGCTAAACCCTGACCTCATGAAGAGTAAGCCTGTGTCATATAAGATTACTGCCGACTGGTGCCAAATCCTTCCAGCTTCAAATCCATGAAGAACTCGGAGTCCTCACACCAACTCTGGCCAAAGGATGGGGAGGCTGTCATTGATTCAGCCTCTGATCTTATGGTCCATTCAGACCTTTGAAGTGGGAAGGAGGATAGGAGGAGTTGAAGATGGAATTAACACCAAAAAGTAACAAGCAATCTCCTCTCCATCCTGTCTGCCTATCGGTCTCCTTGCTTGAAGAATGACTTCCTCCCCAAGATGCAAATTCCTCTGAGCAGGCAGAACTGGACTCTGCTTCCTTTTCAGATTTCATCTAGAGGCAAAATAATAACAAAGCTTATTCAGGCACACAGTGGGCAGTTCACCTGTTCATCTCCCACTCTGTCACCTCCTTTGTCCCTGTAAATGTGATGTGTGTCTAAAGCTGAGTGTACAACCCAATCCCTGTCCAAAACTCCTGAGACCACCCAAAAGGGCCACAGGATTCTGAGGAAAAGTGCAAGCTGCTCCAAACAGCAAGGCAGGGAGAGTGGAGGCAGAAGAGAGGTAGGTGGTCCAGGCCTGTGTTCCCTCCACTGCAGGCTACACTGGAGTGAAGAGCTCTGCCTGCTGACAGGAGGAGAAGCCCAAGTCTTCAGCCTCCATTTTGCCCTGGACTTGCTATGCAAGTATGAGTCTTCCTCTCTCTGAGCCTCAGTCTCCACACCCGTTAGGTGGGATGTAGAACTGAACACATGCATGTTCCCGTCCTGTTTGCCTTCTCAAGCTGCTGACACAGCAACGGTAGACACCAGGTGGTGTCCATCCTTGTCCATCCCTCCTCTCCACTCGGGGTTCTCAGTGATGGAGGCACCCCCATTGCAGGGAAAACGGCACCCATTTGTCCCCACAGATTCCCCAGCTTGGCCAGGGTCAAGCTGCTGATAGAATTTCCCATGCTTAGTCATACTTTTTTGAGTAAATATCATGGTAAAAAGACGTGACATTTCCGGGGCCAGTCTTCAGCATTAATAAAAGATTCCAAGAACAGAGTGACCTTTTCACAAAGGATTTGTAAATGCCAAAAACTACATAAAACCTCTCTTTCTGAGGCAGACAGGATTGTCACAGCTCAGCATTTATTCTGCCACATTCAAGGCTGGCTCTGCCTCCTGCCAGGACCTTGTAATGCTGGTGAGCAGCTGAGGGCACGAAACAGGGGAGGGAGGGAGGATAGGAAGAGGAGAAGGGGGAGAACAGGAGGAGGAAGAAAATAAAGTAAGGGGGAGGAGAAAGACAAAGAGAGAGAATGGGATGGAGAAGGGGGCAGAGAAAAGAATGATGGGCAGAGTTCTTGGGAGGTGCACCTTGGAAATGGGGGGCAAGGCTCAGGGAAGTAGATACTTTACTGAGGACCACCCAGCCACTGACCAAGTCCCTGAGTACATGAACTAAGTTTGTGTCCAACCTTCAGCCTCACACAACGAAAAATAGCTTTGAATGCAGACATGATATTGTAAGCTTAGAATATTGTGTGGTGGTTTGTTTTGTTGTTCTTATTGTTGTTTTGGTGACTTATTTGTAACTCCATTACATAGTTTTTGAGTGTAAGCTTTGTAGATGACAATACTGTATTGGAATGTCAAAAGGCTAGACATAACTAATTTCCAACTCTTACCCATGGCCACCATAGGGCCAGCTGTGTCGCCTCCTGCTGACCACAAAAAGATGGCTCCAGTGGCTGGTCCATGCATAGCAGCCCAAGCATCTTGCTAGCCTTTATGCATGCCAGGCAAACAGAAGCACAGGTGAGGGAAGTCAGCATGATGTGTGGGAAGGACACACATCCTGGGACCAGGATCCCCGAATTCCAGCTAGGCCAAGTCTGCATCTGCCTGAAGAGGAGCCTTGCTGTCAAGGCTAGAGGTGACACTACAGCATCACGGGGCAGAGGCACATCAATAGCGCGTTCTCATTGGTGTACCATTCCACTCTTCTTTCTGGGGCTCTCTGTGAGGCTCTTCTGCTTTTTGGTCTTCCTTCGTGGGCAGGCAAAGGGCTCAGAGGAGCTTTAGAAGTAGACCTTCCTCCTCAGCCCAGAGAGTTCAACACCTTCCCACTCTCCAAGGCAATTGCCAGGGACTCTGTGAAGGGGCTCTTTCACATGGAATATGCCCTAGAAAGATGCTTCAATCCCTGAAAGCTGCTGCTGTGAGGCCAGAGTTGGACATGACGCTCTGGGCTGCCCTGGGCTGGGTTCACTGTGCCATGATGCTTGACAGATCCTAGTTTTCTTTTTAAAAGGCCACACATACAAGAGGACACAGCAGTGTGCAGCAGTGATGTGAGGCAATTGTCCAGTTATCTAGGACAGAGTGTCTTATGGCCCAGCTTGGGCACCTGACTCACGGTTTTAGAACATGGTCTTCAAAGAGCTTTTAACTCAACTGTGACAAGCCATGCTTTGGTAGACCACACTATGTGCTAAGCAGTGGGGAACTTCACACAGAGAAGGCCTTACCATCCCTCTGGGCCTCACAGTCTTGAACAATGAGTCCTTACTAAGAATTTGCTATCATGAAGCAAAAGACCAGAAAGGACAAAAGGTTTGCAGTATCACAGCTAAATGAAGACTGGATACTTCCTTCTTCAGCCACTGCTCTGCTGCCCATCCCATGAGACGTGAACTCTGAACCGGTTTCCGGTTGTCTGCAGATGGGTGAGGATGTCAACTGAGTCAGTGAGGCAGATGGTGACATCTCCAGTCTTCCTTGACGGACAAGTGAGAGTTGGCTGAGCTGAGGCATCCTGCCAAGTAACGATGGAGAGAAAGCAGCAAATGCTCAGAGCATCAGGGAAGCAAAAGAGACACAGCCTGCTGACTCGGAGGGTACAGCTCGGACTGCGGAGGGGTGCTGGCCAGCGATGACCTCATGTGGCAAGAAAACAGAGTAACTTTGAGCCCCATCCACGGTGTACAAGATTGGGTGTCAAAACCCAAACCAGACCCTTTGGAGTGAATCTGAGGAGACAGGACCAGGAAGGCAACAGAACAGACCAGCAAGGGTCGGGGTACAGAGGGCAGGTGCAAGCCGTGAGGATCAAACACCAGGGAAGGCCGGTAGAATAGCAGCATTGGCAAGGATGAGAGGGAGGGTTGTGGTCAGCCAGCCCGCCCCAGGTTCTGGCTGCCCTTTGGGTAGGTTAGCTCCATGCAAAGGGCCCAGTGTGGGACGGGCGGCTGAGGGTCCTCCTCACAGAACAGGCTGGCAGAGAACATGACACTCACATGACAGGCCAGTGGGCAGCCACACTGGGCTCGGATGCCGAGGCGTGTGGGTTTCATGCTCCCAGCCGCTCCTGCAGGGCCATCAGGGTGTCTCTGACTGTAAGGTCTGTGTGAGCTGTCAGCAGCCTGTGGCTGCCAAGAAAGCAATTGCCTCCTCTGACTCCATTAATAGGAGCTTAGTGTCGGGATCAATGTGGCCGAGAATCCCGCTGCACTCGGCACTTGTCAGCCTGCATAGAGCTCCGGGCTGTGAGCAGTCCTCTCGCGGCTCCAATACTTCCCTTGGGGACCCCCTCGGCCTGTCTATCTCCTTGGGCTGTGGTGAGCCCACTGCTGGGCCTGTCCAGCCTGTCTCCTCTGAGAACGTCCCATGGCCAGTGGGTTTGGCTGGACTTAGTTGTGTTTCTCTTCTCCTAGATCAGCGGTTCTCAGCCTTCCTAACGCTGCAACTCTTCGGTACAATTCCTCATGTTGTGGTGACTCCCAACCGTAAAATTGTTTTTGTTGCTACACCATAGCTGTAATTTGGCTACGGTTCTGAATCACAACATAAATATCTGATATGCACGATATCATATATGTGACCCCAAAGGCTGAGAACCTCTGTCCTAAAGACTGCTTGCCTTCCTCCCTCTCCGGGGCATTTCACCCGGGCTCCTGCCTCCATCGCTACACCTCGTCTCTGCCTTTGCCTTCCTGCCTGTCTTCCAGGGCCTCCTGGGTAACCCTGGGTTCACCTGAAGTACTAATTCAAGAGTCTCTGGTCTGGAGACCATTAGCTCAAAAAGTTTCTTGGCTGGGTATGGCGACACATATCTACAGTCCCAGCACCAGGGAAGCTAACGCAGGACAACTGTGAGATCAAGGCAAGCCTGGGTCACATGTTGAGCTCCAGGACAACACGTAACATATTTAAGGTAATGTAACTATTTGAAGAAAATGTGTGCCTCGTCCCTACTGGGCTATGTTCACCAACCGAGGTGGGAAGATCTCCCTTCCGGGCCCTGAAGCTCTAGTTCTAATAGTCAGACAGTCAGAGGATATATGGGTGGAAATTTAAATTAAGAGCCAGAGGGAAAACTATCACCCACATATGCAGGTCCGTATGTGCAAATGCATACGTGTGTGAGTGCACGCTGCACGGGGAGTGAACGGCACACCCCGGCCCGCATGTGTATGCTGCTGACGGGTCATCTGTTTACCGTCTGGCATGCATTGCTTCCCAGGCCCTTTCCTTGGAGTCCACTCTCCAAAGTGTCAGGTCAGCGTTTTCCCAAGTCACTTACCAAATTGGATTCGCTGCAGACAGGAGCCATTAAATAAATGCCCCCCCCCCCCCGCCTTGACTTACTGGAAGAAAACAAGAGATGTTTTCCTTTCTGGGAAGGTATCATTCTTAAGCATGTAACATGCTAAGACGGAGCTCCTGCAGGCTTCCTACGTAGCCAGTCCCAGAAAGGAAGCCATGTAGAGGCTGAGTCTCAGCTAAGCAGTTGACAAGAGTTCACTCTGCCCAGAAAGGCTGAGAGTATGAGCAGTGGGCACTTCTGCACAGAAGAAGGGCAAGCCTGGTCCTGTGGTGGTTCCAATGACAATGGCCCTATAGACTCAGGGCGGGTGTTATTGGAGGTGTGGCCTTGCTGGAGTAGATATGGCCTTCTTGGAAGAACTGTGTCACAGTGTGGGTGGGCTTTGAGGTTTCAGAAATTCAACCAGGCGCTCTCTCTCTCTCTCGTTCACTCTCTCTCTCTCTCTCTCTTGTGCTCATTTTTAAGCTCTATTTTATTTGGGGTATTTAAGCCTCTACCTCCTTTCCGCCAGCCCATTAACCGTAGGTAAGAGAGAGAAGGTTAATGAGGAGGAGGACGCAGACCCCTTTACCTCTGTTTAGGGTCAGTGGGCTCTACTGGGGCTATACCAGTCTCCATCAACAGGAAACACAGTGAGCAGTCTCCTCTAACTGTCTTCTCCAAGCCGCTGTGCCATGAAGCGTCTCTCCCATGTCTCTCCAAGTTGTTACACCATCTGTCTCTGGTCTCTTGTATTTAAATCCCTTGTATTCACTTTCTGGGCTCTTGTATTTAAATCCCTTAGGCTCCTAGACCACGCCCCTCTCTGTGTTCCATGAAGCAGGCTGTTACCAGCTGGCAAAGACCATGCCCTCCAGGAAGCAATTATCACTGTAGACAAACTAAAGCCCAAACTAAAACCCCACACTTGGGATTAAAACAAAAACATTTACATAACTTTCATAACTGAGTTTTTAAAGAAACCAAAACTTCCATTATCTCGTGCTTATGCTCTCTCTCATCCTTTCTTTCTTTCTTCCTGCTTCCTTAGGACTCAGATGTAGAACTCTTAGCTACTTCTCCAGCACCATGTCTTCAAGCCACCATGACAATAATGGACTAAACCTCTGAACTGTAAGCCAACCCCAATTAAATGCTTTCCTTTATAACAGTTGCTGTGGCCGTGGCGTCCGTTTACCACAATGAAACCCTACATCCCTACACCATGAAGCCAAGAGACAGAGATACCAGGAAGCTGAGAAGGCAAGGAGTGTGACAGTTGACACCAGCAGGTGTCGGACCTCAAGTTCACCTCACCTCGCACCCTGGGGGTTACACACGTGCCCATGTCTCCAGCCTTGTTATGCCCTCATCACAGGCATGATGAGAATCCACGCAACAGTGGCCATCCGCAGGAAGCTTAAGCTCAGAGGGGACAGGCGGCCTGTACCAGCACTGACTCACACATACTTTAAGAGCCAAAAATAAAATAAAACCCCAACTTTCTTGCCTCCAGGACTACGCCTTCTCTTCTGTGCCTCAGCTGCACCTTTCATGGCCGGAACTCTTCGTCACTCACGTGAGCAAGCTGAGGCTATGCAGTAGGTGGAAGAGGATCTAGGACACCCCCCAGAGTCCACGGTTGCGTCACATGCGGACGTGGCACGAGTTCTTCTGAAAAGGAGTCACTGGACACACACGCACTTGCTGTTTCCAGGCAGGATACGCCACTCCGGTGGCGACTCAGTGCCACCATGCTACCTACGTTGAGCCTGCCAGAGAGTGGACGCAGAGAAAAAAGGGCTCAAGAGCCTCACCTCCACCATAGCAAACTACTGGCCACTGACAGACTCTGAGAAATGGAAAGCCACTACCAGTGGTCGTGTAATCTCCTGTAAGACACCCAGACCCATGAGAAGTTCCAAACCACGCTCCCACAGACCGCTAAACTCACTGGGTCACTAAACCAAACAAAAATACAGGAATATGGGATAGGGACTCATAGCTAGGAAAGGAGGTTGGTATGGATGGGAGGAAGGGGAAGGAGAGCGGGAGTGAAAAATCAGAATGTACTGTATACATGTATGAAACTGTGAAAGTACAAATTTAATAAATAAAAGGACACTGGCCACTTTTCCTTTCCACACACAAAACAATAAAAATAAGGCTAAGGCTGTTTTCATGTCCCCCTCCAGTCCAGCAGCAGCAAGGACCTGTGGTCACCGTCACCCCGTCAGTCAGAGCCCAGCTGCCACAGGGCGAGTCATTTGGCTTTGTGAAAAGCAGCCAGGCTCGGTGCTTCCATCTGTGATGGTTACACTTGGTGCCAACTTGACTGGGATCAGCTAAGAGAAATGTCTGGGAAATGCTCTGTGAGAGAATTTTCTATAAGGGTCTGTGGAGGGAGGAAGACGTGTCCCCAGAGAGGACAGCGCCTTCTGGTAGAAACCCAGATGGAAAGGAGCCTGAGCAGGAAATCACGCGCTTCTGTGTGTGCTTTGCCTCTTGCTGGAGCGTGCAGCTGCTCCACCGCTGCTTCAGCCCTTCTTCATTGGCATCAGAACTTAGCTTCCACACAGACCGAAGACCGAGGCTCCTTAGTAATCCTCCAGGCCTTCTGTGCCATATTGGAACTCCTGAGGCACCCGGCCCGTGCACTGAGGAGCAGCTGGTTCCCAGACTTTCCAGCGTGAACACCGCCGTGGCCTGACGACTCAGCTCACACGCCGCAAACCAATCTAATAATATCCTTGGAGAGATATATTCATTCTGTCCATTCTGCTCCTCTAGGGAGCACCAGCAAACACACCGTCTTTTTGAGAACAACAACCCTCCCAACCTCCCCCCTCTACAGACAGGCAGCTTCCTGCTGCCCACCCATCAGACCACCTAGGAAAAGAGTCTCCTTCCCTCCCACCCTCCCTCCCTCTCTCCTTCTCTCCCTCCTTCTTTCCTTCCCTCCCTCTCTCCCTCTCTCCTTCTCTCTCTCCTTTCCCTCCTTCCTCCCTCCCTTTCTCCATCACTCTCTCTCCCCCTCCTTCTCTCCCTCTTTCTCTCCCTCCCTCCTTTCCTCCTTTCCTACTTCCCTCCTTTCATCCCTCTGGATGCCTTCAGCTCCCTCCCCTCCTCCAATCCAGTTTACCAGAAACCTAAACAAGCCCAGTTCTGCGGACAAATCAGCTCAAGCAATTGTCAGACCAAATTGTCTTGTCAGTCACAGGGCCTTGGAGAATCACCTGAGCTGCTCACGGGAAGGAATGATTTGTAAGCTTTGAAGCCCAGAGGAAATGCCCATGGAGAGCTCAACACAGAGAACATCTCTGTTATCCCGGGAGAAACAGGCAACTCAGGTGAGGCTAATCCAGGAGGTGACAGGAATCACCTCCCTCCCTTGGTGGTAGTGCTGCTGCTGGCCAGCTGCCTCCATGTTAGTTGGGCGGCCAGTTCTTGTCCAGTGCACAGTCTAACCCTAGCTCTGGAAGCCACACAGACCTTCCTCTTGGGACCCCTTACCCCTCGCTCTTACGTGTAGAATGACTTCATGTTGAATAGCATCATGTTGAAGCTGTGCTAACATGATATGATTACTATCAATAATATATGATTACTTAGTATGTGATTACCCTGAAGTTAAAACTTCTCATAGGGGCCGCAGAGATGGGCCAATGGGAAGAGATGCTAATTGTCAGAATCTGGCAGCCTGAGTTTGGTCCCAGGAGACCCTGTGAAAAGCCAGGTGTGGCGTCACACATCTGTTATGGTAGCACTCCCACAGCCAGGTGGGAGGCAAAGGCAGGAGAACGGGTGGGAAGCTCACGGGCCAGCTAGCGCCGAGTTCATCACACAGCAAGGAAAACAAGAGACCTTGCTTCAAAACACTGTTGAGAGAATGCACCTCTTCTCTGCGCCACCGATAATCATGAAATGTACATGACCATCCACCCAGACATCACACACATGCATGAATACACACACACACACACACACACAGAGAGAGAGAGAGAGAGAAACAGCAATAAGAAATTTTAATTTTTCACATAGTTGTCTTGAGACTATGCACAGAAACAGCTCCAGGTGGCAAGCTTGACCCTGTTGGAATATGCAATCCCTTGTGACAGATCTACACCTCAGAGCAGGGCTTTTAAAGGTGAGTCATTATACATATAATGTATATATTAATATGCCCTGAGATTTTAGCATTAAAGGTGGACTTTTTTTCTAAGTGCACTTTGCTGTCAATTGGGAACCTCCCACTTAGCACTCGGTATTTCTATGCCACCTGCTGTAGAAGAATTAAGAATATAAACCCAGTGCTGCAAAGCCTCCTAGTATGTTCCAAATGGGTTTCCATAACCGTGTGGGGTGGAGAAAGGGCTGGATATTTGTGGAATCTCGTGTCTTGTTGCCACTTCTCATACCCAGAAATATTCCTTACCCTCTCCTCCATCCTTCCTTCTTCCCAGAGTAGTCCCTTGTATGAATCATTTTGTTTCTATTAAAAAAAAAAAATACCCAGCCAAACCTTAGTGGTGCACACCTTTAATCCTACCACTTGGGAGGCAGAGGCAGATGTATCTCTGAGTTTTAGGCCAGCCTGGTCCTGTTCAAGGACAGACAGGGCTGCACAAAATCATGTCTTGAAGAAAATAAACTAAAAACATTATCCAGGACTAGGTAATTAGGAAAGAAAGAGGCTTACTCCACTTGTAGTTTGGGGGACTGAAAGTACAAGATAAGGCAGCCTCATCAGCTGACCATGCCAGGTGACATCATCAGCCTGGAACCTGGCAGGTGATGTCATCAGTTCCCAACATGACAGATGACATCATCAGCCTGGAACCTGGCAGGTGACATCATCAGTTCAGGACATGGCAGATGTCATCATGGCACGATAGGAGGTGAGGAGGGTCTTTCCTTTTCCTAACAACAGCCTCTCAAACAGACTAAGGCATCCCACGAGCTCTGTGCTAACCTTCCAGTGGCCATGCCCCTGATGCACTACTCATCTCTCATTTGACCCCACCTCATAAAAATCCACCATTCCTTACTTCTGTCACACGGAGATCAAGAATCCAGCACAGGAACCAGGGGATCAAACCACAGTCTCATCCTCTAGTGACTCAGTCTGTCTCCAAGGATTTCAAACAGCCTCCCCCATGTTCCCCCATGCCTCAGTCTTAGTGAGTCACAAGGCAGGGAGTGTGCCCAGGGGAGATTGGCCATGGTGAGTACATTTTTGCAACTCTTCGGTAAACCTGAAACCATTCAAAGTAACACATTTATTTAGAAATAAAAGAGCCAGGAAAAGTGATGGTCCCCAAATCTCCACTCAGACGTCCCTATGGCCAATTTCCTCACAACCACACTGCATCACAGCAGGTAATAATTCTTCCTACAGGAGAAAAGGCCACTCCTGCTAACACAAGTGTGACCTTGTCCTTTGTGAAGAAAGACTCCGCTCATACAAGAAACATTTGACTCTCCATTCTGGTTGTGAGTGACACTGTCTCAGAGGGCAGAGCCCCTGCTCAGGCTCTGATGTTAGAGTTTCTGGTTTCAAAGCTCACCCCCACCCCTCTTTCTCTCTCCCCTTCTCTCTCTCTTTCTCTCTCTCCTCTTCCCCTCTCTCCTTTCTCGTCTATCTTTCTCCCTCACACACACTCACTCATACTCACACATATGCTTTCTCACATGCACATTCACACACACACACACACACACACACGTTCAAGCATTCACCAACCCATAATGATGAAGGGCCAGTGCTCCAGTGCATCTTGCCACATTGTAACAATCAAACTAGCTTGACCCATCAACCCCACCCCACCCCCAAAATCCTTTGCTTTCATGCCTGTCACCCTCCGTATCCAAGGGTTTCACACCATGGTTCAACCAAGTGCAGACTGAAAACATTTTAAAATAAATTGTGTGTATTACACTTGCAAGCTTTTTTCTTATTTTCTAATCTGCACGATGCAACTATTTATATAACATTAACATCACATTAGGTATTACAAGCAACATAATGGTGAGTTAAGATACATACAAGAACACATGAAGGCATTTTCCAATACGATGTCATTTTATGAAAACAATGTCATAGACTGTGGTGTCCTCGGGGCGTCTAGGAGCCAGCCTTCTGGTGATACCAAAAACGGCTTGTATTTAGATTTAGACTAGTGTTACATGGTAGTGTGTCCATGTATCGTTTGATATTATTTGAACACGGAGGCTACGGGACCCAGTCAGTGTCTTCGAGCTGACACAGAAGACCTTATAAAGTAGGCCCTACAGCCGCCATTCACAGATTCGAAAGCTCGTTCAGAGAGAGAGGCCATTTGCCGAGGGAGACATTGATGTCAGTCAGCAGCAGAGCTAAGGCTTTATCCCAGGCCTCTGTGTTTGCCCCAAGGTCACCGTGAATAACATAGGCTGGCTTACACCAATGACTTAGCACTCTTTGCTGAATTGCATTTCCAAATTACTATTAATATGTGAGCCAAAAATAATTCCAGAGTCGCAAACATTAAAAAAAAACCCTCTTAAGGAGAAAAGGCACCTAGAGAAGCCAGTATGCTGATGAAGCCAGAAGGGATCCTCCGGAGCTGCTGGGCTGACCCCAGACTGAGCAGAGTACATGAAGTGGGTAGTCAGGCTTTCTACTGCTGTGCTGAGACACCATGACTAAAAAGCGAGCTGGGGAGGGGAGGGGTTTTTGGGTTATGCTCACCTCCTCGAGTGACGAAGGGGAGGAGGTGAGGACAGGAACCTGGAGGCAGGAACTGGTGCAGAGAACACGGAGGGGTGCTGCCTACTGGCTCATTCCCATGGCTGGTCAGCCTGCTTTCTCATAGCTCCCAGGACCGCAAACCTAGGGTCGGCACCGCCCACGACGGGCTTGGCCCTCCCCCGTCAATCATCAGTTAAAATGCCCGCAAGCTTCTCTGCAGCTCCCAGCTGAGATTCGCTTCTCTAAGATGATTCGGCCTGTTCCAAGCTTGCCTAAAACTATCACAAGGGGCACAAGGCAAAGTCTGAACCCTGGGTACACAGGAGCATCTGGGAGGGTAGACAGCAAAATCACCTGCAGGAATGGCTGCTCAGACTCTGGGGAGAGCGCTCGCGTTGGAAAATCCCACCTAATCCTCAAAACAATCTTATGAGATAGATTATTTTATTAGCTAGGATGTTTGCATTACAATAACGTAATAAAAACTGAGTATAAACACTAAAGGAACCTTACAGCCAAGGTATTGCCTTAGGTTCCTGCTCTGAGCTCTCCCTCAGATCCCAACACAGATAAACTAAATAGTGGGCTCAGAAGACAGCTGCTTTTGTAGGCAAGCAAATGCCTTTCTGGTCTAGAAGTGGCAAAAAAGACAAAGAGAGAAGATCGGGGGGTGGGGGGTTGTAGGTCTATTGGTTTCCAGCCAAGGGTCAGGGACAGGCAGCTTAGGTCCTTTACTGTGCGACTGAGACAGCTGTGTGTGAGGAAGGGATTCTGATTCCAGCTTCTCCCTGGAATGTGTCCCTGTGTCAGGAGAAAGAGGTCAAAGCACACAGCAGTGTGCTCCTCCTGGGGCTGGGGCTGTGAGCAAGGTGGGCAGCATGGAGGTGCAGCCTTCCAGCGGGAGCCTGGACAGACCAGCCAAGAGCTAGGCTTTTCATCATCACCTTTCTTTCCCTCCTCAAAGAACCGATGTCTCAACTTCTAAAAAGACAAAGTACTACATTAGGGGTCTCAAAGTTGGCTGTGGCAATGACTCTAACAAGATGAATGTAAGGCAGAGGAGAAACAGGGCCTGAGCTTTGTCCCTGAGGGACAGACTGCGTTGCCAGCTTGGTGTTCAGTGTATCATGGAACAAGAGGCGGAGTCTAAGAGGCTGGAGAGATGGCTCAGTGGTTAAGAGTGCTTGCTGCTCCTTCACAGGACCTGAGTTCAGTTCTCATTACCCACACCACCTGTGACTCCAGCTCCAGGAGGATCAGAGCACACACACACACACACACACACACACACACACACACACACACCACAAGTAAATCATAATTTAAAAAGGTTGAGTCCAAAGAAAGGTCCTTAGGTTATTGGGGAATGCTGGTCTCTTACAGTGAATTTTTTGGGGAGAATAAATTGATAAGAAACCTGAACCTAGCTGGGAGTGGTGGCACACACCTGTAACCCCAGCACTAGGGAGGCAGAGGCAGGTGGATCTCTGTGAGTTTGAGGCCAGCCTGGACTACAAAGAGAGTCCAGGACAGCCAGGGCTACTGTGTCTCAAAAAACCAAAGATAATAATAAGATAAAATAAAGAAACCTGAACTTAAACCTGCCTGACCTCTGGTCTGCTCTGTGGCTCCTTGTTTGGCAATGTAATCTTCCATTTCACTGTCTTATTTAAACAAAAGAACATAAAAGAGAGAAGTTATTTTTAAATTCGGTAGAAAAATAAAAGCAGATCATGTATAAACAATACAATGATTGAAGTTTCTCATCAAAAAAAGAGCACAAAAGACAGTGAAGTCTTTCTGTTGTGAACTAAGAGCTCATCAGAACCCTGGAATTACATTCCCAGCTAAACTATCACTCGAGATGAACGTGAAATCAAGACCTTTTCAGGCATTAAAGACCTGGTATCATAACCAGAGAAACCAACTGAAAGAACAAGCAAAGAATATACTTTGGTGAGGAGATCAGTGAAACCAGATGTAAAGCCTGTAAGAAACAAAGTGAAACTCAGAAAATAATAGACTGTTTACAAATTAAATTATCTAACTAATGTTATTTTATGGGCCAACAAGATGACTCAGCTAATAAGGGCCCTGACTGCCAAACCCAACAACTAATGTGATCTCTGGTTCCCATGGTGAAGCAGAAATCTTACTGCCACAAATCGGCTCTGACCTCCACACACACCATGGCACACACACGTGTGCATGGCCGCACACGCACGCACGCGCACGCACACACGTACTAAATGTAATTTAAAATTCTAATGGCTACTATATAATCATTACATTATAAAACCATCTAGAATTCAGCCTAAGAACAAGGAGAAAGCTGTGAGAGCTTAACTATCGTGTGCTGTTTATCTGCAGACTGGAAATAAAGCCGAACCTCTGACTTTGCCACTAGCACTGACATGCAAAGAGGAGTGCTGAAAATGTGAAGCTTTCTAATAAAGCCAGAGACTCTAGTCGGTCATTTCTAAGTCAGCAAGAGTGGAAAAAATTGAATAAAAGTAAATTTTGTTAGCCTAACAACAACTTAAAGACTTGAACAATAGAACTAAAGCAAACCACAAACTAGAACAGTCTTACGCGCTAGCCGCCAGCACGGAATGTGAGTCTATCTAACCTTGTCTGTTACAGAACAGGCTATCAGATCAGATTCTTAAAAACCTAGCTGCATGGTGCTTGCATAATACAGAGAGAATTTGGAATAAAGAATCAGAAAAGGAAACATTCTAGGAATACTTTAGGGGAAATCTGGGAGCCACAACATTAAGCAAAAGCTTCCATAAGGAGTCATTATTATACATGCCGACAAAGGGAATACACGCCACCAAACACACATAATAATCATGACCTTCTATAAACTCAAATAGCCTGTATTGAATATGGGAAGCAAAAATTGGCAGGGTCACAGGGAGATATTGACAAATACCCAGTCATTCAGGAGAAGCTTAGTGCTCTTCAGGAGAAAGAGACCAAGCAACATGGCTGTGGATTAATTGAAGCACATAATTAAAAGACGGTGTAATAGATAAAGCTGGAGCCTGCTTCAGCCAAGCACAGCATGTTCAGTCTTTTCAGGCACAACTTGACTTGTATCAGGTCACAAATACAGTGTCAACAAACTACAGAGAATCTTTGTCACATGCTCTCCAAGAAACTCGAGAATTATAAGAGAATTCATACAATTCTTACTGTAGCTTAAGCATCATTTGAAAAAGAAAAGTGCGGGGCTTAGGGAGCTGGCTCAGCGGTTTAGAGCACTGGCTGCTCTTCCAGAGAAGCTGGGTTCAATTCCCAGCACCACATGGCAGCTGGCCACCGTCTGTAATCCCAGTTCCAGGGGGTCTGACACCCTCACACAGACCTACATTCAGGAAAAACACCAATGTACATAAAACAAAAACAAATAATAAATTATAAAAAAGAAAAAGAAAGGCACACACTCCAAAACGACATGTATTTTCAATGACACAAATGCACAATGAGCAGGCATTAAATATTTAAAGATAATGACAATGATTATACTTCATGTAAAATTTGTGGGGCATGATTAATACCACTCTCAGGGGAAATTCACCCTCCAATTTATTTGTTAGAAGCTGGAAAATCTTTAAAGTAAGTGAATTCTTTATTTAGCTCAAGAAGCTAGGTCAAAAAGTTTAAGAGATGGCCCACTGGCAAAGAACTCTTGGTGCTCTTGGACAGGACCTGAGCTCAGTTCCCAGCACCCACACCGGGCAGCCCACAGCTATCTGTAACTACAGCTCCAGGGCCCGAGGCCTTCTGGCCTCCACAAGCGCTGCATCCATGCCCACATGCGGACGCACATATACAAATAAAACCAAATAATTAATAGAAAACTGAGAATGAAATGGAATATTTGAATAATCAGTAACATCAAGGAAACGAAGCGAGTAGTCAAAACTGTTCTACCCTTTCCCACGTTCAGACTATTAAAGGCGCAGGGTCCATGAAACCCTAGAAAAAGACAGGTACTCTGAATAAAATACAAATAGAATCTAATTTCTATGACCTAATAGAATGGGCACACCAAAAACTCCAAGGGAACATTCTAGACAATGGATTTTTAGCATCTGCCCAGTCAAATCAGGAAAAAGACCAGAGTAGCTATACTTTGCAGCAATTTTCAAAATTTTCAGGAAGTCTAAACTAATGTGTAGAGAGTGAGGACCATAAAGGAAGAAATGAATAAAAAATTGTCATTATTTCTAAATGATAGGTTTTACTGCATTTCTTCCTAGGTGGTCAATGTGTGAGCGAATGAATGAATGAATGAATGAAGTTCAGCTTGGTTCTGTTGGTTAAAGAACAAACAACACAGGGAAGTTTGTTTCCTGGAGCTGAGTTAGGAGGTCAGCTGACCCACCTGTCACACAGGTGTGCCTCAGAGAAGCAGGGCAGGCCTTTGGGGTTACCTCCATTTAAAACGGTGACAGCATTGTACCATGGGCATTTCACACGAACACTGGTCTCCACACCCTGCACCCCAACTCATTGCATGGCAGTGAGTGGGTTTCTGGCTTCCCCACCCATTCAGCCAGCGCCTCGATTGCCTCGTCCTGGTCCCCACAGGGGAGGGTGCTGCATCCTGCAATGACGCAGGCTTCGCAGAGTGGGCATCAAGCCTCGGGCTGAGACGCCTGCTCTATTACGGGATCCCCACTTCCGTGCTTCCCACACACATGTCACTGCTGGTGCTCAGTCAGATGTGACAGCGAGCTGACAGCCTTCCTGTCTGAGAAGGTGGGAGGCAGAACTGTGCCTGGAGCCGTTTTCCTGCCTGACTCTGGGCTGATTCCTTCCATAGCTGACAACCCTGATCCGCAGTCACTGCTTTCTGGCTGACTTCGTTCGACCCGTAGAAAGCTCTTTCTTTTTTGAGAGTGTTCCCAGCCCACAGGGCTACCATCCTTCCACCTTCTGTAGAGCAGCTGTTCACAATCCAAACCCGAGTCGGCCACCGTTCTGCTTCTGCCATCTTAACCCAGGCATCTGGTGTTTCTGGAGGGCAGCTCCTGCAAACCGAAGCAGCCAAGTATGCAGGTGTACGCACACAGCCAGCGCTCTGGAAGCTGAGGCAGGGGATCACAAGTATGGCCTTGCCTCAATTACCCCTTTAATTGATCAGAACAACCTGAGCAAGTTTTCACACTGCTGCTTTTTAGCCATTAGTCCTTGGGGATGTCGAATCCCCCTTTCCGCAACTTCCGTTTCCTCCGCTGTGCAGGCGTTCAGAACACCTGCTTCCAGAGCTCATGGAATAATTAAATGGAGACAATCCCCATAATGTTCTTGGCACAGTGCCTGGGACACTCTGCGTTCCCTGTAAAAGGCCATAAACCAGCGTACGTCAGTGGTGTTCAGTAAAGACAGGCTGTGGGATGTGAGAGTGAATCCCAGAGGGCACGAGGCTTTCTGCAGTAAAAGGAGAGTTTGCTGGAGGAGAGAGCCCTGAACAGGGCCTGGGAGAACAGGTCTTCCATAAGGGAGAGGAAGGGGCCACACCGTACACAGAGGGAGTGTGAGCATGTTGGTGCTAAGAGAGCGGGATGAGGGGCAAGCACAGGACAGACAGAAGGACACCCACAGCTGAGACAGGTGACCGGAGGCCAGCCTGAGAGTCACTGCGCCACACAGGTGGGCACACAGGTGGGGCGTCTCCGGAGGAGCACAGGGCGTGTGGGGGAGGCTCCGGAGGAGCACAGGGCGTGTGGGACCTTGCTCTCTTGTGCTTCTCAGCCCCCTCCCCCTTCCTTCTTAGGCTTCGTGATGTCTGAGAATAGACAACAGGAAATCCTATCGGGATCCACCAGACCGGGGACAGCCTCCTCACCCAGTCACAGCCTAGACATGTTTCCAGTCTCGGAGACAGGACAGCCATGTGGCGTTATACCAGCTTAATTCCGTGGGAACTACAGTCCCCAGAATTCCCTTCTCTGGGTTCTTTCAAGTTCAAGGTGACTCCAAGAGAAACTGGCACAAGAGTAGGAGGCCGTGAAGAGGCATGACCCCTTCTCTCTGAAGGTCTGGCAAAAGTGTGGAGTGTCACAGCTCGCAGATAACGTCACATCCCCAGCTGCTAACTAGCTTCACTGCAGACAGGGCTATAGCTCATCCAGATCTTGTCAGGTCTCCTGGGGCAGGTTTTTGTTGGTGCGTGTGTGTGGGTGAGGGTGTAGGTGTGTGTATGTAGGTATGTGTGGAATAAACTTGTGTATGTTGTTCTTGTGCATACATATATGTGGGTGCTTGTACACATGTGTACACATGTGTTTGGAGGACAGAGGTGTGTTTCTCAACGGCTCTCCACCTTGTTTAATTTTGTTTCAAGGCAGGGTTTCTTATTGAACCTGATGCACACAGACAGCCTCCCGTCTCGGCCTCCCTGTGAATAAGAATGCACACGTCACACCCAGCTTCCTGCTGAAGATCGGAACTCACCCTGAATAGCAGGAACTTCATGGACTGAACCGCCCTTCGACCCCCTATTCTTTAAGTCTTAGGCCACGTGTATGTTTACCTCCACATTACAAGATTTCCTCTTGACTCAGGCCAAGAATAGAGACATTTTGATGCACAGACATCCTGCAGTCCTTGTGGAGCCCAGGCAACAGCAGCTCTGGGTGTGTGTGTGTGAGCACAGTTCAAATATGAACACTGATTGGCATATTTGTTTATAATAAGACAAAATGGAAAGACATATATGTTAGAACTTCAATTCTTTGTCAATGTTGTGAGCTTCTTCTTGGCTACATTTTGAGGTTTGGAATTCCACCAAGATACTTCCTTTACTCGATACATAATGACTGTTAAGTTTTCTGATCCTTTGAATTGCCTGTAAATTTTTACTTGCTTGACTTTTTTTTTCATTACTTTCTTTTTTAAAGGCATTACATTTATGTGTGTATCTGTCTGTCTGTCGCCTGTATTTCTGTTTGTCTGTGTATACACCCATGTCATGGCACACATGTAAGGTCACATGACATCTTACAGGATTCAGATCTCTCCATCCACTGTGGAGTTCCAGGGATTAAACTCAGGTCATCAGACTCGGCACCTTTTTTGCTCACTGCACCTTCTTGCCAGCCTGTTTTAAATGTATGTGCTGATGGAGTCATAAGTCAGCCTCTGATTCACTATATTTTCCAGTGTCTCTGGTATTCCTGCTTCCACTGGGGCTAACTGCAAGCCACCAACTGGAAATCTCATGCGCAGAGCTGAAGGGGATAAGCAGCAGAACGTGACACTATTTCCCACCATTCAGAGGTCACAAATACAAATAAACTCAAGCGCAGAGGCAGTAAGACCTAATTGAAAAAATCAGGGAGTGATGAGTTTTAAGTATTTATTGCTGTTGTTTTTAATGTAATTTATTTACTTGTAGGCTTGCTTAATAAAATTTTTAGTGATGGCTGTGTTTAACAGTTGTATCAAAAAGACTCTGAAATTTAATAATGAACTCTCCAGAGCTGGTATGAGCCAGCTTTTTTGCTCCACAGGGTGATCTGTCTTTGTGATTCCAGTTTGTCTTTTGTCGCAGTGCTCCTCCGGGATCCACACTGCTGGCCTGCAGTGACTTCAGCCGCAGCACCAGGCACAGAAGCAGTGAGCCCTAAAGGACTTCCCAGCTCCATGGCCAAGTTTGGTCTAGTGCTTGCCACTCGTCCTTCTGTGGAACTCAGGGTTTCTGCTCCAGTGTGCCAGTCCTGACTGACATAGAGACAGAGGGGTCTCTTGAAATGAAAGAAGGTGCTGGCCACCCCTGCAGTAAGCTCCGCGGGTCTCTCTCCAGTTCTCAGCCAGTAAGAGAAACTGAAACTCCAGTACTGGGGAGACAGAGACAATGGGACCATTAAGGTTTGTTAGGCATCTAGTCTAGTCAAAACAGTGAGCTCAAGGTTCAGGGAGTGGTCCTCTCAAAAGACACACACACACACACACACACACACACACACAGGTTTGGTGGTGTTGAGAAGAGAACACCTTGCTTCATGCAGGAATGTAAACCAGCAAGCACCCTACCCCCAGTCATGCATGTGGACATAGCACAGTGTGCTGGACCAGATTTCAGCAGCCATCCCATGTAGCCACAGCATCAGAAACAGCTGAACCCTCTCTGTGAGTGGGCAGGTCATCTCTCCAGCTCTTCTAGCTCACACCTAAGAAAGCAGCTTGGCTGTTTAAGGCTGAGTTTGCACCAAGGCTTTTCTTTTCTACACATGATCCAAAATATCCAAATTTTTTCATTTACTAAGATTGTTTTACAAATACAACAAGGGAGGGACTAAGCTCATCCTGATTTGGAAGCAGGAAATGTGGCCAAATTCATACTTACAAACCTGGATGTCTAAGTTGCAGAAACTCAACTCAGTTCTGAATCCTTCCCTACTGAACTTCCCAAGAATGCTGAGCCATTCCAGAGTGGTTGTGTGCGAATTGCTTTTCTCTTGCTGTGATAAAATGCTATGGCCAAGAGCAGCTTATAGAAGAAAGCGTTTACTCTGGTTTTATGGTTCCAGGAGGATAAAAGTCCACCGTTACAGAGAGGCGTGGCTTCAGGCATCTGGTATGGCAGCAGGAGAGATCACATCTTCCTCTGAAACAGGAAACAGAAAGACTGGATTGAAAGTGGAGAGGCTGTATACTTTCAAGGCCCACCCCCCAGAGGCACACTTCCTCCAGCAAGGCCAAATACCATACACCTCTCCAAACAGCAAGTGCCAAAAACCAAGCGTCCAAATACATGAGCCTATGGGGACATCTCCCATTCAGACGCCCACAGACTGTGCTTAGGGTTTTGAACTCAAGACTTTAAAAGCATGGAAGCAAAACCCATCAGCTGGATGTGGTCTGTAGCTGGAAGGTGACATTGTATGGAGAAGGTGGAGGGGCTGGGGTTCCACTCAGTGACAGGGTTCTTGTCTAGCACACACCAGACCCTAGGCTCAATCACCACACTGCAAAACAAAGACAGTGGAGGCACACCGCCCTCTGCACAGGGATGTGTCAGGCTAACCTTACTGCAGCGAGCAGGGCCCCTGCACTCCGAGAAGCTCCATTATCCAGACACAACTTGGCTCTCTCTGGACAAATAAGGCATCAGACATCTGGTCTCCTCAGCCCCCGGTGCCTGAAAGTGTTGGGGAAAGTCATAGATTTTGATCACCGAGCAGATGGTCTCTTCCCGGGGTAAGGAACTTCAAAATCCTTCTCTCTAAGTGTCCTCTGGGGTGTCCAAGGTGAGGGCCTGGGTGTCATCCTGAAATCTGCCAACTCAAACCCTACCATCCACCCAGATCTCCAATATGCCAATCAGACACCTGGCTACAAGGCTGTAGCCTTAGCTATGGCTAAGCTATCAGCCATAGCTCCGTTTCCAGGGCAAAGTGGGGAATGGGGTGCAAGAAAGAGTCGTGAGCTTTGCAGTCAGCCAAACAGGAGTCTACTTAGTAGAAGCAGTCTCCCTCTCTCTCTTTCTGTCTCTCTCTCTCTCTCTCTCATATGTGTGTGTGTGTGTGTGTGTGTGTGTGTGTGTGCATGCAAGTGTGCGATCACTCAGAGGCCTGTTTGTTCTTCAGCCATCAAATGGATCCTACTTTATTAAATTAATGCATTTATTTATTAATGCTTTTTAATTCAATGATGCATGAAAAGACCCCAGCATAGAACCAAGCCTAGAAAACATTCCGAATTCTAAGCTATTAGTCTGTACACAGTACTCAGCCGGAAAGCACCCTCCGGCTTTGGGAAGTAAAGTGAGGCCGGTCAGACACTTTGTACCGTGTTTTGGAAAAGGGAAACTGAGCCACCCTTTCCCCAAGATGACACAGTGGTGAAGTCAGGACTGACATAGCTGCTGGACGTTGTTCACATTTTACCCTCCCAGATCCTGTTGCCTCCATCCTCCCTCAACCTTTCAGCAGCAAAGTGGCACGGCTTTTCCTGCTATTCTTCTGTAAGGAGTTTCCATGGAAAAAGAGCTTTATTTCCTGAAGGGCTGACACACACACACACACACACACACACACACCAGGGAGCCTCTCTGCACCACTGGAGCAGGAAAAATAAATCCTCATGCAATCTGCTTCGATGCAGTCCAGAGACCAGGAAGCACCCCCTGCTCCAGCCCCCGCAGAGGCCATATGGGCCAGGACAAGGCAGGATTAAGTGTGCCTGCGTGAGGGGGTGGAAAAGCAGCTGCTCTCATGACCAAGGGCTCTTCTACCTGCTGCCGCAGATGGAGAGTCCCTGCCGATTGGCTGCCGGGGTGGCGGGGTGGGGGAACGCGACCATTCATCTCTGGTTCCTAATCAAGGGTGGAAGCCGGGGACCCATCATCCTCGTCAGCACCGTGGAGAGCTGCCGGCTCCCGGCTGAGCACACAGCTGCGCTCAGCCTGGCAGGAGGAAAGGGTGGGGCTGAAAGGGAATAAACATCTCAGATACCCTTCTCTCTTCCTGCCCGCTCACCTCCCACCCCCATTCTCCTCCCCCACACGTCCTCTCCCTCCCTGTTTCCTCTCTTCAACCACTTCTGATGTCGCCTTCTGAGTGGAATGCAAGCACCCTCCGTTGGGCCCTCCTTGGTACTAAGCTTCTTTAGGTCTGTGGATTGTAGTACCATCATCCTGTACTATAGGTCTAATATCCGATTATAAGTGAGGCTATACCATGTGCGTCTTTTTGGGTCTGGGTCACCTCACTCGGATGATCTTCTCTACTTCCATCCATTTGGCTACAAATTTCATGATTTCCTTGTTTTTGATGGCCAATAGTATTCTGTTGTATAGGTGTACCACAGTTTCTTTACCCAGTCTCTGGCTAAGGGGTATCTGGAGTGTTTCCAGCTTCTGGCTGTTATGAATGAAGCTGCTATAAACGCAGGCAGGAAGAGAGAAAGGAAACTGATGTGGGGGCATCTCTGGGACAAGCTGGAGACCTGCAACAGGTTCTGGGAAATTTTGGGGGTGACTCCATCTGAGGCTTCTAGCAGCAGGGGATGTGGAGACTGAAGGGCCAGGCAGGACTTCCAGTGGAAGGAGGGGACACCTATAAAATCTTCGACTCAAAAAGCCTGCCTACAAGATGTGCAGGGATAATGATGGAGCAGAGGTTGAGGGAAGAGAAAAACAATGACTGGCCCAACCTGAGATCCCGCCTGTGGGAGACAGCCAACCTCTGACACTATTAATGATGCTCTGCTGTGCTTGCAGACAGTGGCCTAGCATAGCTGTCCTCTGAGAGGCTTCACCCAGCAGCAGATCCAAACAGATGCTGAGACCCACAGCCAAACATTATGCTGAGCTCAGGGACTCTGGTAGAAGGTGCAGGGAAGGATAAAGGGGGCTGGAGACGACAAAAACTCCACAAGAAAACCAGCAGAATCAACTAACCGACGACCATGGAGCTCACAGAGACTGAAGCACCAAAGAGCATGCATAGACTTGACCTACGCCCCCAACACATATGTAGCTGATGGGCAGCTTGGTCTTCATTTGAGTCCTCTAGCGGGTGGAGCAGGGATGTCTCTGACATGGACTCTGTGGCCTGCTTGCGGATCACTTTCCTGTAGCTGGGCTGCCTTGTCTGGCCTCACTGAGAGGGGATTCACTTAGTGTTGATGTCTGGATGTGCTGGGGTGGGTTGGCACATGGGGGTTCTCCCCATGCCTGAGGAAAAGGAGGGAATGTTGGAGTACTTTTAAAAACTTTATTTACATTTCTTAATCCTCTTCTTCTCCACGCCAATCCCTTCTGACACCCCAACACAGGATAGGAAAGAAAGATTAATGGGGAGACGGGGCAGAGTTCCCTTTAGCTACTTCCTGCTGGATAGGGTCCTGGGGTTCCTGAGGGCAAGTCCAGTCCTTGTTTCAGGATATCTCCAACTTCTTCTCCTCCAACTGTATCAACAGCAACCAGAAGCAGCAGGAGAAGCAGCAGCCTCTTCTTTCTCAGAGCCCTCTTCTCTCTCGGGGTCCTGGCCTTTATTCCCTCCCCAAGGTCCTCGGATTTAACCTGTCTGCAGCTGGCAAAGGGCCCCTCTCAGAGCCTGCACCAGGCAAATGGTTTGCTGCTGTGGACCATCTGAATCAGTCCCATATACTACACCTGGGACCAAAACAAAAAACATGTTTATATCCATAACAGGGAAAGGGAGAGGAGAGTAGGAGGAGACTGAGATTGGGAACTAAAGTGAATAAATAAATTAATGTTAAAAAAAAGAGCAGAGAGAGGGAAAGGGAGAGCGGAATGAAAGACAGAAACAGATAAGCAGATAGTTGCACAGACTGGTTTAGAGAAGGCTACAAGAAGGCATACAGATGAGAGTGGGATAGAATGTAAATCTAGGCTACACAGCACAAAATCGAGCCAACACGCACCAAGAGCTTTCTATGATCCAGAGACTGTGACGCCTGTGTCTGTGTCCTCTGCATGGTTGCCCTTCACAACTATCCACGGAGGGACACTGAGATCACCCTTCCAGCTCTCAGCAACTGGGCTTTGTCTCCTGAAACCACCCGCAGCTTGGGGCTGTGGACGCTGAAAACTCCACCAGAATCCCACATACAACTGCTTCTCACCACTGACACAATTTCTTTCTGAAAACTCAAGTTCACCTTCCTCTCCTCTGCAGTCCAGCAAGTCTTCAAAACGTCAGGGCTGTTCCTTCCACAGGCTCATGGCACTTGCTATGCCTCTGGCCTGGAGCTCTATTCCCGGTGTCTTCTTGGGGAAGACTTGATGCAAGATCAAAAGAGGACGGCCTTGTGTGTGAGGTGTCAGTCACACACACACACACACACACACACACACACACACACACACACACACCTCCCTACCTGAATACTTGCCTGTAGCTCTTTCTCATGAGAGTCCTGTTGCACATCATGAGTGTGGCTCTCCCTTCTTCTTGCTTGTATTTCTGAATGAAAACACTTCATTAGCATACGTAAACAAAGTTAGAATGAACAAATGCTTTGAGAGCCCAGGAGCACTGGCTGGATACTGGAGTTTAAGGCTGAGCAGCTGTGCCTCTCCCCTCCAGGCCCCACACCAGAGCCCCACAGGGACACAGTCAGAGGGTGGGATCCACGTTAATCCTCATACTTCTCACAGAGCACGGGGACGGTCAGGAGCACTCACCCGATGGAGGGGCCACCAAATCTCTATTATACCCCCTCTCTAGTGAACACAATGCTGTACTTCCTGGATCCTCTTTCCACAAAAGACTCAGTGTGACAGTTCTGGGGAACTTTGGCGAGTGACTGCTGTCAGCCGATTTGTCGTCTCGGAATTTCTCACAGGTGAAGGGAGCAGCCTCACTCAGGACAACCCTGTACCTGAAGCTGGGCAGCCAGTGACCGTCCCTCAGCTATTCCGACACCAAGCGTCCACATCTCCCTGCCGTTTCTACAAAGTCCCTGCACACCATAGGAAATGTGTCAATTACAGAAGAAATAGACTTCATGTCTATTTAGCGCCTCTTCTCCTCTCCTCACAGAGCAGGGTCACCTTCATACTAGCAACAAGGAACTTGTATGAACTTGGACATACGTGTGTGTGTGTGTGTGTGTGTGTGTGTGTGTGTGTGTCTGTCTCTGTCTCTCTGTGTGTCTTTCTGTCTCAATTTCTCTCCCTTTCTCTGTGTGTATGTCTGTCTCTCCCTCCCTTTCTCTCTCTCCTTCTCTCTCCCTCCCTCTTTCTCTCTCTCCCTCTCTCTCTTTCTCTCTCTCCCTCTCTCTCTCTCCCTCACTCTCTTTCCCTCTCTCTCCCTCACTCTCTCCCTCTCTCTCTTTCCCTCTCTCTCCCTCACTCTCTCCCTCTCTCTTTCACTCTCTCTTTCCCTCTCTCCCTCTCCCTCTCTCCCTCTCTGTCTCTCCCTCTCTCTTTCCCTCTCTCTTTCTCTCTCTCCTTTCCTCT
>NW_026592325.1:53071-87514 GCF_907164565.1 Psammomys obesus | reverse complement strand
CTCTCTCTCCCTCTCTCCCCTCTCTCTCCCTCTCTCTCCCCCTCTCTCTCCCTCTCTGTCTCTCTCCCTCTCTCTCTCCCCCTCTCTCTCCCTCACTGTCTCTCCCTCTCTCTCCCCCACTGTCTCTCTTTCCCCCTCTCTCCCTCTCTCTCTCCCTCACTGTCTCTCTCTCCCTCTCTCTCCCCCTCACTGTCTCTTTTTCCCTCTCTCTCCCCCTCACTGTCTCTCTTTCCCTCTCTCTTTCCCTCTCTCCCCCTCTCTCCCCCTCTCTCCCCACCCTCTCTCCCCTGGTTGGAGCACTTCTGGTGGCTGACTCGTTCCCTTGGAGAGCGGCATGTGCAGCAGACATCCCTCGCCGTAGCTGTGTGCAGTCCCCTATGACTGTTCATCAGAGAGCTGTGTCTTTTGTTCTAAACTACATTTTCTTTTGCTAAAAGATTCCAACTTTTATGTCACCCCACAAGGGTCGTGGCTGGGAATCTCACTAGTAGAAAAGTCAATTTCCCCCTGTAGCTTACTGTGGTTGAGTTGCAAATCTAATAGAGATTGCTCTGCTGGGGGCATAAGAACACATTGTAGAAATAAGCTGTTGTCTTTAAGAAGCGGGCAGCAGACCTCATATTAACAGGCAACACACGAGTTACTATGACTACAGTTTTTAAAAAATTATGAGCAAGCCAAGTGTCTTCTATTATTCATAAAGAAAAGATAATGTTTTGCCATCATGGGAAGATGTGCCCAAACCCAGACTTGCCTTCATTTCTCAGCGTGTGGAAGGGAGCAGCCTGTCACCGTGTTTTGTCAGGGATGCCAGCTCTCAGAGCCTCTCCGAACACGCTTTGTGACAGAGCATCCACGGTGCTGGAGACAACTTCTCGGTGCTGCACAGCACGTGGCTGTGAGGTCAGCTCTGAAGACACAGCTTCAGCTGAGACGAAGCTGGGAGAGGCCCCCAACTCCCAGCAGATTCCCCGCTGCATCTGAAAGAGCTGTCCACAGTCCTGGGCTCCAGTCAAAGCAGAACAGGAAACATAAGGGCCACTTCAGAGGGTACAGTCTGAGGGCGCGCTGAGGGCCTTGTTAGGCTTCGGCTGTGGGAAGGTGATGGAGGGCAGCAGTTGAATCCTCGTGGCAGAGGCCCCGGCACCTCAGTACTACACAAACAGCATCTGCCCTCCACTGACCTCAAACAAGGACAGCAGACACGAGCTTCACTTCTCTAAGGGGCTGGGAGCCACACAGGAAGAGCTCTAGAAAACGCTGGGTGAAATGCGCTCTGGTGAGAGGTGGCCAAATTATCAAGCTCCCTTCCATACAAGAAGCAACAGTTGCCCCACCTGCTTAGAGGTTTTAATTAAAGCTGGAAGATTTTACACCAGAAATGGGGCTCATCTTACAAAGTCAGGGGTTCCGGCCACTCGATGTAGGAAGCAGTGAATTATCGGGGGTGGGGTCAAGCTACATGCATGGATCATACCATCATAGCCCGTACCTAAGCTGACAAACATGTAAATATGGGGCACTCTGAAATCCTTTTAGACTTGAGAACTGGATGGGTGGGTCTAGAGCGGCCCATGCTCTGTGGGCTGAAGCATGGGTGCACAGGGTCAGCCCCACTGCTCTGGTTGGCCCAAGCAAGGTGGTGCTGTTGGGGGTAGACTCGATGTATCAGTTACTATGACAAATATATCTGAAAAAAGGAACTTGGAAGGGGAAGGGCTTGTTTTGACTGACAGGCAGAAGGTTCAGTCCGTCATGGCGGAGAAGGTGTAGTATTGGAGCTTGGGACAACTGGTCACACTGTATCTCAAGTCAGAAAGCAGAGAACAGGAGGGAGCAGGCAAGGCTGCAGAGCCTCAGTAAACCATTACTCCAGTGAGGCCCCGCCTCCTAACGGTTCCATGACTTTCTGAAGCACCACCATCAGCACGGGACCAGGTATCCGAGCCGTGAGCCCATTGGGCCAGCTCACATTCGCAGCATGTAGTGACCCTGGGAGCTCATACTTAAGGGTGTTGTGTCCTCTGCCGAAGAGCAGAGTTCTGAGCGGGCCTCCCGTAGCTGGAAGCCGGAAGACAGCTGTGGACCCAAAGTCCACGTAGAGTCCCGCCTGTCTAACAGAGCCCTAAGCCTTAGTGGTATTAAATGCTTTATCCTACTCTGTTTCAAGAGTTCAGATAAAGTACAGCAGGGACATCTGTCTCTTCTCTCCATCTGGGGGTCTCAGTTGGGAAGATCCACCAGCTGAGGGTGGGGATCAGTGGCTAAGGCCGGGAATGACTGGCTGCATTACAGTTTGTGTGTCCAGTGTTTGAGATCAAAGGCCTGTTAACTGGACCTCTTGTGGGCCATTGGTCAGAATATCTGTGTATGGCTCTCTGCATGGCTGCTTTGGGGCCTTCACATGGCATGGCAGTGGGGTCTCAAGAGTAGGCATCTCTAGGTAGCAGGACAGAAACGCATGGCAAACTTGGCAGTCAGACAACGCTACGTGGCCACTCCGTCAGTCAACTCGGCCACAGAGAGAATCGCAGGTCACATCAGAGAGAATGTGATTCTCACACAGAGGAGTGTCAAGGCCATGACACATGGAAAAATAGATTCATCTTGCTCAGGTTTTGTTTGAGTCTTTTGTAGAGAGTGTGTGCGCGTGTGTGATATCTCTGTGTGTACACACTGATGTACTGCACTAAGTAAGCAGAGGTGCACACACGTGTAGAGAGGCCAGATGCACACACACATGTGTAGAGCCAGAGGTTGGCACCTATCGCTTTCTGCTTTCTGTTTCTCACTGTGTCAGATGCTCACAGATTCGGCTGGGCTGACTGGCCAGTGAACTCCACTGATCCTCCATCTTCCCGGCACTCAGATTGCATGTGCCTGGCTCTCATGTGGTGTTGGGGTCCAAACTCATGCTTTGCCCATGGAGCCCCTCCCCCATCTCCTTGGAAAGGGTCATGCTAATGACCTAACAGCCTCTGGTCCAGTTCATCCTCAGTAACAATTCTCTGCTCTTCACACTCATCAAAAGGCTGTTTGAAAATTCTAACCTCCAAGGCAGGTGTCTTCAGAGTCCTCCCAGAGAAAGGCTGAATGTTTCAAAGGCCTTTGAGACTCATTTTCTCGGTGTTTCCTGTCTGCTTCTCTGCCACGCACATGGCAAGGACCCTCTTTGCTCTCTGATTGCTTCTCTTTCTTCATTTAATTGGTTTGTTTCTCACAGTGTCTGCTCTGTGACCTGTGAGAAAGACAGTCTCCTGGACAATCAAGCATAGGATCTTCCCGTGTCAAGTCCCCTAAAATCCTGTTCCAAGCCACCGTTAAAGTGACAGCGAGTATAATATCCACGGGTATCACACAGACATCCATGGTGCAGCCTCTAATCTTAGCTTGCCTCTAATCTTGCGATGTGACTTCCCAGACATCATTAGAGTGATTTGAACGTTAAGTATACAACATTCCAACTGCTGAGTAGCAAGTCCTGGTTGGATAAACTTAATATTATTAAAGCTATGAATTATTAAGCTTATTAACATCTGCTTATGTTTAGATTGTTAAGTATGTACACATTATTATTTTTATTTTTTGGGTAAGTCCAGCCCAGGATAATGTCAAAATAACAATTCTTCTGCCTCAGCTTCAGTCCTGGGGTCAGAAGCATGCGCCATGATGCCTGACGTACATACATATATGACGTCATACATATATGACGTACATACATATATGAGCACATTCCATTTGCTTGAGAGGGTGCTTCTCTTGCTGTGCCACACAGAACAGCCATGGGCTCTGGGGAAAGCCATGCCAGAGGTTCAGTTTCCCTTACTGGTCTCTGCCTACTCAGGTGTAGGGTGAGTTAACATGGCTTTTAGAGGAATGAACGCCTGAAAGGCCTTCAGCATGCAGCAGTGGTCCCGTCACCGGAAGCTGTGAATGTGTCTTCCTCCTGACCTCATCTGTTTTCCCTCCCACATGCTTCTCTATGCTTTTACTTCCTAGAACAGCAGCTCCCATGTTTGTCCTAATGAAATTTCTGGCAGCAGCTGGCATGTGTATGGGAATTTCCCAGGAATTCTGGGGCAGAAAGGCTGATTTTATTGGGGTTCAGTAGGGAAGGAGAAGCACTCAGCTCTTAAGGCAGAAGCACCTGTGCACAGGGAACTGGTCCTCTGTTTCCGTGGTGATTGGAAAGCTGAGAGACACTGAGCAAGATAATGGCCTGATAAGCAACAGCAGAAAGCTTCCACTACCCCAGGCTATGAGGACAGAGAGGGGAGGTATGACTAGGAGAGACCTGGAGAATCAAGAACCACGAGGCAGGAGACCCCACCCACGGTGGCCAAGGAGAGGGCAGCACTCTACCTCCTCACGTCTCCCCAGCTTCCACCAGTGCCCACGACTGGCTCAGTTCTATGAGAATTCATGGAGATAAAGGCTGGGAAACCGCCTGCAGGAGGCAGCCTTCCACACAGAGTAGAGCAGACAGGAAGCCTTACTTTATTTCTTCATCATCTCTAAGTCATCAGATGTCTGCTCCGGGCCTGGACCTGCACTGGAAGCAGGGCCGTGAAGGAATGAATCTGACACGGTCTCTCCTCCAGGGACGCATCTGAAGCCTGGCACAGCAGCCCCACAGAGCGTCTCTTCACACAGTGTTACCAATCCACATCTCTCAAATTTTAACACTCAAAATTCGAAGAACACTAAATATCTCAGAGCAAAAAACAAAACAAAACAAACAAAATAAACCGAGATATATTTACATGGGAAAAATACTCATTCCAGAAAACCCAATACTGTATATTTACTAATACATTCAATAACAGCTAATTATTCTAGCTCCTGTGTAGTTTTCTCTCCCCATCTTTCTTTTCCTTCAATTCACTTTTTCAAAACACATATTCTGCCATTCATTCCCTTATTAAAATGCTTTGATTGTTTTCAGAAAAAAAAAATACTACAACCTTCCCAGATGTCCCTAAACATGGCCTGTTTCTGTGCTTCACCCTCCCCTGGGCCAATCTCCTGCTCCTGGCATCACCATCTCCCATTCCATGAACTTATCAGCCCCTCCCTGCTCTCATTGAATCCCTTCTCATCTTATGGACCGGGTTTAGTTGAGCCTTCCCTGCCTCCCTGCCTGCTTGAGCCGCCCAGTGCAGCTTTCACGGCATCACGGCCTTCCCTGAAGAAACACCATCTCATCTGCAAGCCTGCATCTGTCTGCGCTGATTCCTGCCTCCTGGACAGTGAGTCGTCTTAGGGCAGAAGCTGTTTCTGTTTCTCTTGGTTGGATCCCTGCCATCAATCATCATAAGTAAGCATTTAATAAATATCTGTAGATATCTATAGGATGAAGAGATGCGTGAACAGGTGGATGGATGAGTGTAAGGATGATGGGTAGACAGGATGGTGACTGGATGGATGGATGGATGGATGGATGGATGGATGGATGGATGGATAAATGCATAGAAAGGCTGATGTGTGGATATCTGAATGGGGGTAGGAGGACACAACGTGTGTGGATAGGGGGATGGGTGGAGAGTGGCTTGAAGTGTTGATGGTTAGGTGAGGAGTGGGGGAGTGAAGGAGGAGCCATGAGCTCCTTGTGAGCGTGGTAGGAGGTACCATTCACTAAATAAGCTCTAGGGATGAGGCTCTTTGGGAAGTTGCTCTCTAACACACCCGGTAACCAAGAAATAAACCCTCCTTTTCCCCCATACCCTTGTCCCCAAACAATGAAGATGTTTATCAGTTTGGGAAGGGCACTGGTTGAGCTATCAAGAGGAATTTATAGTCACTTCCCCACGGGTGAAAATTATTTTGCTGGTGTCAGAGGAAAACCTGTGGAATCAGTTCTCTCCTTCCACCTTTATATGGGTCTGAGAACTGAACACAGGACACAAGGCTTCTGCAGCGAGTGCCTTTACCTACTGAGCCATCTCCCCAGCCCGGATATAAGTTCAGACCCAGAAAAGCTCCTTTTCACTCTTGCCTTTTGCATTTCACAAGCACAACGAGGCTAAATTGAATCCTTTTTCTTCACAGATCAGTAGACTAGTTTAAGATATGTGATGGCTAATTTTATGTGCCACATTGGCTAGGCCATAGTGCCCTGTTATTCAACCAAACAGTATTCTAGGTGTTAGCATGGAAGTATTTTTGTAAATGTATTTAATGCTTATAATCAATTGGTTTTAAGTAAAGGAAATTTTCCTTGGCATCCTGGATGTGCCTGATAGAAAAAAGACATAAAGGGTGGCACAGAAACTTCTCTGAGGGGGAAAAAAAAAGACAAAACTCTCCCTGTGGACAGAAGCCTGGGCTTGTGCATGAGACTATAGGCCTGTGCCTCCTGATAAGCTGTCTAGCTAGCCCCTCCCCAGCTTGTATAGTCACCTATCACTTAAAGACGGCGGTGTGGACTCTGAGGTCTGTTGCTAGTCATGTTCATCATGGTGTCTTCACCCAGACTCAGAGGGCCAACGTCAGTCCCTCCATTCAGTGTGCCTTTTGAGCCTCCTGAGATGCCATAAACACAGGGCACGTGAGGTGCTTCTGGGTGACAGCATGTGCTGCATTTCAGCTTAATAAAAGTTTGTTTCTTAAGCAGGAGCAAATTCTAAACTAATTAAACAAACGCCATAAGCCAGTATATAAGCCACCTCTATAATATAATCACCTACCATCATGACCAAGTGTCATGGTCCTCTACATACTTGAATGAGTTACGTTTGCGTGTTGCTGACCGAGTGTAGATTCGTTCCTACTGGCATCACCAGAAAGGCATTGCTTTATGTCCTGATGGTGGCAATTAATACCAGGTGATACAAATTCATCAGCTCCAGAGCTCATCCATTGATTAACTGTTCTGCAGCACCTGATCATATAAACGCCTATGTTCCTGGGATGGCTGAGCACCTTCCTGGAGGAGGGGGAGAGAAGGCAGCAGAGACCTGGTTGGCAGGGAGCATCTGCTTTCAAGCAGAAGTGGTAGGGGAGCATCAGATGAAGCATCAGTGGATGCTCCATTACAGGCTATGAGGGTCCTCAGGGTGGGTGGTATCTCAAGGGCCCCTGCATATGGCCTGAGGTGTTATTTAGACCCCAGGCTTCACCTTCACAGACTCCATGACTCCTCGAATGACTCCAGTGTCCAGGAAACATAGAGGCCTTTGCACAATGACAGGGCTGGCGTGCCCTCCTGGACACCTGTGTGGAGACTGAACTCCAGACTGGCATGTAATTTTATGAAGCTCATCTTCATGCCAGTCAACCTGGAAAGTGTCCTCCTTGGGACAGCAACCTCATCTTTGCTCTCCTTCATAAGAGAACAAGCCCAGAACAAGGTGTCAGGGACCCTGGGGTGGCACAGCACATTCAGCCTTGGCTTTCCGAGAGGAACCCAGGCTGCTGTCTTTGATCGACTCAGCGCACAGGGACAGACATAGGATAAGCCCCTGGGGGCACTGTCACGCTGTCAGGAGATGCTGAGGTCAGGGTAGAGCAGGGCAAAGGCTGTCTCAAAGGGAAGGGACGGCTTTCTGGACCCGCCATGAAGGCTCCTAAGCTTAGGTGGGGTTTGACAGTGGGGATGACAGTGGCTCCCTTTGTAATCTTGCTGAATCTGAGCTCACTGATTGGGCTAGACTGCCTGGCGGCCAGTGGGCCCCTCGGATTTCCTGGTCTCTGCCCCCTAGCTCTGGGATTACAGATAAGTGATGCCGAGATCTTTTTATGTGGCCACTGGGCATCCACACTTGGATCCTCCTGCTTGCATGACAAGCCCTTTCCTGACTAAGCCGTCTTTCCATGACCTTGTGTTTATTTTTCAGAACTAATTTAAAGTGCCGTTGACTTGGTTACTGAAAATGTTGATAACGGTGCCTCACTTGATGTACCATGCCAAGGCAAAGAAAATACCAAGAGAGATGAACGCCCTCTGCCCGAAGAAGGTGGCTGGAGGCAGGGCTGGCAGAGGAAGCAGAAGGCATGGCATTGAAGGCAGCCCTGCCCTGATCACCGAGTAGTCTCTGTAATAACCACAAGGGCGGTTTTCTTGCATGGAGTAGGAAGCCACTGATGGTTCTCAATAAAGAAAATGAGAGCCCATCTGTGTCTTAGAAAGATTTCCCCAGCTGTGGACCATCATGGAGACTGATGCATTTCAGAGAAAGGACAGGCCTGACCTACAGTGGGGACTGATAGTCGATAGCCTGGGCTCGCTCTTAAGCAGGATTCCAGGGTGGGGCAGAAGGAAACTGAGTCTGGACAGACTCAGAAGACTAAGGCCTGGAGCCGAGAGGCTGTGGGAAAGCTGGCTTTCCCACAAGCCAGGGGCCACAAAGGCAGCTGAGGCACTGACACAGACAGGGTCTGTGATTCTGTGGTACAGATATACAGGACCTCCCTGGAGGAGATAGTTCAGAAAGAAGACAGCACTTACAATCAAAATGTGCCTTTCTAATGTATGCAGGACCCCAAAGAGGGCATGGCTAGGAAGTGGAAAACATTGACACAGATAGACAGTAGACCAAGCCTGTTGCCTTCAATGGGAATGGCACTGATCCCCAGTGGCAAAGGCTCACTACACTTGGACAGTAATCTCAAATAAGATCCCCACAGAGCAGAAGCTGGACAGATGGCTCAGGGGCTGAAAGTCTGTACTTGTCTGCCACAGGACTCAGGTCTGACCTCCCAGCACCCACAGTGGATGGCTCACAACCTCCCTGATCTGCCCTCCCCAGGTACCTGCACCCGTGTGCGCACACACACATGGGCACAGGTACTCATAGTTAGAACTAAAGACATGTATCTTTAAAAGCACCCTTACAGGGCACCTCATGTCACCCGAAACAACCCAAGAGCACAGGCCATTTGCGACCTTCTGGGAATCTGCTTCAAATGTGTCTGTATCTCCTCGCTGGCAAGTCGTACATTCCCGTCCTCCTTCTCCATACCAGAAGACGGGGCTTAGCTGTAAATATTCTTCAAATTCTTACCCAGGAACCTTCAGACTAGGTCATTGCTGCATGCCGTCAGTGACCAAATCAGAAAACCCCGCAGGCCTCACCACAGCAGGCCTCACCACAGAGACACTAAAACAGCATTCAACAACTGCGCTCATTTCAGGCAAAACCTAGAAGCAGCCCCAACATCCTTCAGTGGGCAAACGGATAAGCACCTCGTTACGAGGCAATAGATAATACAAGCACGTGTGGACCGGGGAGCTTGTCAAAAGTGTTTGCTGAAAAAAAAAAAAAAAAAAAAGCAAGAAAAAGAAGCTAGGTGTTAAGGGAACATACTGTCAGACCCTGGTTGTGAGTTCAAGGGCGGGCACACACGGTTTTGCGTTTCAGAGCAGGAGCTGTAGGTCAGCTGGGAAGGGCTACCAGGGAAGTTGCGGAGTGACGGAAACGTTCCCTGTATCGATGTACACACTGTACATGCACATTAGAAATGCATCAACCTGTACTCTTGAGATTTGTGCCTTCTGCCAGATATAATTTTCACTTCGATTTAAAAATATATAAAAACAAATAGTTTTAAGAGGAGGTGATTGATGTGTGTATGTGGACATATAAATCTTTGTAATGATGCCAGTTCACAAGTCCTGGCTGACGTCTGCTCAGTGCTGCCCAAGGGAACTTTCTCCTGGGACACGGATGTTCTTTGTCTGCTTGGTCCAGAATGGGCAGGAGCCACACATGGCTGTCAGACCCACTGACTGTTATTTTGTTTCGTTTTGGTTAATGTGGAGGCAGGCACACATAACTGCAGGTGACCAGTGGCTGGACCCGGGCAGTGCGGCGGGGATTTCCGATACCTCAGTGTCACTGTCCACCTTCACGGAGGAAGGAGAAGATTGGGCGGACCCCCGGGGTCCGCCTGGTTTGGAGCCAGGGTGGGTACTTTGGGGTGGGCAGGGTTTTGTAATTTCTCTCCTGTCCCCTAGCCATATGCTGCCTCTGAAGCTGCATTTTCACTGGCTTTACTCTGTCTCTTGATTAGTCCAGATTCTCCTAAAATGTCTGGGTTCTCGGTTCATCATTACTTTTATGAATGAAATAGCAGATGCTCTACAATAAAAACCCAGAACCACAATGGTGGGAGTCTTGCCATGTGTCAGTGGCTTGCATGCTCAGCTTCACCATTGATGGAGGCAATCAAGTGGCAAAGGCCAGAGATGGGCATTTGCACATGTGAGTGGAGGTTGACTTCAGACGGCAGGAGGCTGGTGTCTCCTTTGCTGAGATGGACACAAAGATTGCTGTGTTGAGACTTTGATAATTCCCAATTACAGTGTGTCTGATGAGTCAGAAGACAACCAAAGAGGAATTTAAAGGAAGCGGCACAGAGCCTGAGCTGCAGCCAGGCCTGATGGCACAGTCCTGCAACTCCAGCTACTAGGGAACTGAGAAGGGAGGCCTGTGAGGATAAGGCCTGCCTGGGCTACAACCTAAGCATAAGCCAGCCCAGGCTGCTTAGTAATACCCCAAAACAATAAACAAAAAGAGAGGAAACATAATTCAGCTGCAGAGCACATATCTAGCATTGTGAGGCCCAAGTTTCAATCCTTAGCCCTGGGAGAATAGGGAAAGGGTCTGAGTCTTAGCCACTCACAAGAAGAGGCTCCATGGTCTTGCCCCACACATGCTAAGGCCACTCCTTTCCTCTGTAATATTACAGAGAGCTACACACGGGTTGTGTACGTCACTTACATGAACTCAGAATTTGAACTCAGATTCCATAGTTCCTCATTAGACAAGAAAGCTAGATACAAAGGGAATACATTGTAATAAATAATAAGTAAGTAATTAAAAGAAAATGTAGATATTATCAAAGAAAGAAAATGCCTAAGAGACTGCACAGCACAGGGGTGCTATCATTAAATATGGCAAGGCATCGATAGCAGTACACGCTGTTTTTAATAATTCATACAACCAAGCAAGTGCCCAGGCTCAGCCTTGACCACACGCATGTGCACACACACACACACACACACACACACACACACACACACACTCACGTCAGACACCTTCACCATTATGGCAAAATGAGGAGAAACCAACTTAAAAGAAGGATTTACACTGAGCTCACGGTTCCAAAGGTTTTGGTCCCTGGACATGTGGGTCTGCTGCTTCTGGGCCCACGGGAGATGAGGCAGAAAACTGACAGTGATCATAAGGAAGAGCCATGATAACAAAGGAAATGGGAGGGGCCACAGCGTGTTAATCAAAGGCTCATCCACACACTGCTAAGCTTCACTTTTTAAAAGTCTAATCAAATGTTGACTCCTTCAACAGATTAAACCATTGGTTAATTCAGTCACAATCTAACAGTTTCTGAAGATACCACCATTGGCTTGCCCTCAGCTGTGCTCTGCTGATGCCCCAGGCGTCTCTCCGTGCAGCAATCAAGATTTAGTCACACACACAGCCTCTGCAGAGTAGACTGGGGTCTCCTGGGCGGTGCAGCCTAACTTCTCAGCAGGGAGCTGTGTTCACTCTCACTCTGGTCTAGGTGCCTCTGTGGGAGGAGTCTCTAGGAAACTCCTCTATAATAAGCATTTCTCCTTTTGAATACCTGAATGTCCCCAGATATCAAGATGCTATGAACCTTAATCAGAAAGTAGGGTAGGACAGCATTACTATTAGCTAGGTGGAGGTCAGTGCCCAGCTGGGAATGCAGGAACATGCTGGAGATTTAGAAACAGGATTTTAAAAGACCAGTAGGTTCCTCGAGCATGGGCCACCCAGGCTGTAAAGCTACGAGTGTATGCTCTCTCATACCAGTAATGGCAATCAGTAGCAGAAAACACATACTTGATTTCACTCTCAAGTACAAGAAATCCTGGGATAGGAAGTAGGCGTCGGAATATTAGTCTTTCTGCCTCAGGATCCTTAGACCATGGATCTATCCTCAAGGTCTCCTCATGGCCCAGGATGACTGTTCAGGCTCCATGCAGTATGTCTAAGTTACAGACAGAGGGCAAGCAGGAAAGAAGAAGAGAAAAGTCATTCTGCCATAGTCTACCCTTTCTGCTTCCAACCTTCTGCCAAGTCTAGTGCCAGGGTAGCAAAACCACTTAGCCCTTTAGTTGGTGGTATTCGAATTTCATTGTCCCTTTAGTGTTCTCCACCACACCAAGGACAAGGAAGAGATGGTTGTGAAAAGGGGTCAACATTGCTGCTTTTGCCCCATAGAAGAAACTTCTGTGCTTTCTGTAGGCCCAGAAGGCTGGGGTAAGAGGAGACATGTCCTCACTAGCTAAAGCCCTTGGGGAAAAAATCACCAGCCTTGTCTGAGCAGGCAAAGCTCCTAGGCATGGTGGGAAGGTAGATGGATGGCTTTTGGCCTGGCCCTTTTCCTCTTCTCTCCCTGGGTGTTAGAAACTGTGCTTGAGCATGGAGACCTGAGCTCTCCACACAGAGCCCACCCACAGGAGGAAGGAGACCTGCCACTCTGCAGCACTTTTATAAAGGACAATCAGCCTTGAGTGCAACCAAGAAGCCCCCTGGGGTGCTCAACGTAGGGTGAAGAGGCTCCAGACAGACAGTCCATATGGCTCCGGCGGGGGGCGCCTTTTCCACTCCAGCTGACCACTTGCAGAACTTTGAACATGCAGGGAATGAAAGTGAAGACGGTGCACAGGGAACAACATTAGGGGACAACCCCCTTTTAAGGAGGTCAGTCTGGGAGAGTTGGACTGGATTTCTATCTCAAAGAAACTGGAAACTTGCCTTGAAGTCCAAATCAGAACGTGAGAACAGTCAGGTGCTGGCCCAGAAGGGAGGCATTTTCCCAGTCCAGGCACTCGGAAGCCTGGGGGATGTAAGCATGGATTGTCTGCAGAGATGGGCAGCTTCTATGAGGTTCAGGCCAAAAGTGGTCCTGCTTCCCACCATCCCCAGGGGCTAGCAGCTCACAGCAGCTCATGGGACTCCGGGCAACTGCCTTGGCCTTGCCTGCTCCAAGGCAACCATTGCCTAGGCCTTTACCTGGTGAGGGCTAAAGCGCAGATAGAAGGCAACTTGCCAGCCAGGGTTTTGCCTCCTCCTCCTCTTCCTCTTCCTTGCCCCCTGTTCCTTCTCCCTCGTCCTTCTTCTCCCACCCACCTCTTGGATTTCATTACCACTTACTGAAAGGATGGAAGGCTTCCACTGAAGCTGGTATGACATGTCTCAGAGTAGTTGGTTCTGCAAAGGACCTCCTGGGGCTTTAGGCTGTACAGCCACAGCAACTACAATCTGTAGATAACCAGCACCCAGCAGTACTTCTGAATGAATTAATGAGCAAGTATCCTTGTAGGATTTCTGTTGCTGTGATTTAAAAAAAATGGCCAAAAGCAACTTAGGGAGGAAGGAATTCATTTGGGTTCCATATTCTGGTCATGGTTGATTACTCAAAGAAATCAGAGCAGGAACTCAAGGCAGGGACTGACACAGAGGCCATGGAGGAGTGCTGCTTACCAGCTTGCTCTTTGTGGATTGCCTAGCCTGTTTCCTATCCTGTTTTCCCAGGACACACGCCCACGGCGGCACAGCCTACAGTGCCACTTTCACAACAATCATCAATCAGACTTTCCTACTGGCCAAGCTGATGGAGGCAATTTCCCCACTGAAGTTTTCTCTTCCCAGGTGACTGTAGTTTGTGTCAAGTTGACAAAAGCTAACCAGCACAGTAAGCAAATGAATTAGAAGGAGCGTGTGCGGCCGACCTCGCGCGGGCGATGCTGTCTGGGCAGAGAGCACCACTCTGTAACATGGGCTTCTTTGGGGTCCACCCAGGACTGTGGCCTGCAAAGCGTTTGTGCAGTGAAATGAATGATCCGAGTGTCCGTAATTTAGAAACAAGCCTGTAATGTGAGCAATCGGAAGTGAGGAAATCAATGCACTTCTCCTCCTGCTGTAGAAACAGAGAACAACCTTCATTTTACTCCAGCCCTGGGCAAGAAAAAGGAAAGGAATGGTTCCTGTCAGGAGCTCCTGTGCCACCTCTCTGCTCAGAGCCCACATCAGAAAGGAGCCAGGTAGACAGGCAGACAGGCTCTGGCCTGAGCCCAGGAGCCCCCAAGTGAATTCTGGGTACACACACGTGTAGAGGTGTGGAGTTGCTCTGGAATGCCATGTGCATGCACACCCATGGCTGCAGAGACCCATAAACACATATCAACACAAACGTGCCCACTCACATCGAGGCATACGCGCAGAGGAACGTTAAGTTCTGGAGGTCAGACTGCACTAGTGGGCTGAGGTCCAAACCCAGGCGCCCCAGGGAAGAGTCCGTTCCCGCATCTTTGTAGCCTCCAAAAGGTGCATGCCTTCCTCAGGTCGTGCCCCTTCTCCTGTCTCCATGCCAATGCCTGCACAATTACCATATCATTCTGGCCCTAAACGACCTTTCCCCACCTTCTCTTGATAAGGCTGTTTGTGATTACTCAGGTAGATACCGCCACATAAGCGTCAGCTGTCCAGCAACCTTAATTTCCCCTCGCCATTTCCAGGGCTAGGATGTGGACATCTTTGGGGGCCTGTCCACCATGCCTCCCTTACTCCCACACCTTAGCAGTAGAGGACGGAGAGTGATCTTTGCACAGGAGGTTCAGCAGCTTTCTGGGATGAAGTATACATTTTGGAGTCAGATCATGACTGTATCTCAACTCTGAATCTGGCTCACTCAGGGTGTGTGACCTTGGTTGTGTTTCAGAACCTCTGCCAACTTTAACTTCTCCATCACTGGACTGGAGACGGCTGCCTCCATAGTCTGGGACTACGACCAGGGTCCAGTGAGATGAAGCGTGCGCGAATGACCGGCAGAACGGCACTCAGCCAGCCATCACTGCAAACAATCTACCAGACCTTACGGCAGAACCTTTTCAATCTCCAGGCTGCATCGGAGCCAAGGCCCTGCTGATGAGAAAATGCTTGGCCTGTCCATTCTATGACTCCAGAGCCATCTATGGTCCCTTGGAATTCTGCTTGTAAACTGTCCAAGTCCTCCCCGAGCCCACCTCCTTCAAGTGCAATCAGCAGCAGCCAGCTCCCACTTTCAACATCCTCCCTCAGAATCCCTTCATCTAACTTGACAAATGCCTCGGGCACATTTTTTTAACCGTCTGGGTTATTGCAAGTGACAATCTACCAACTGTTTTGCCATTGTGTAACGTGTCATTTTGCCAGGCTTCTGTGAGACTTTCTCCCCCACCCAGGAGCCGATCTCGAGGCTGGGCCACGTATTTCAGGACTTTGCTATTGGGGCCTTCCACCTCGATGCCAGGGCTGTCAGCCAGCCACTGCTGTAACGGCAAAATGCCTCGGTATCATACAGCATGCACATCTCACCTATTTCCCTGTGACCTTGAGCTCAAAGGGGAAGTAAAAAGTGATGAAAAATAACAATCTAGCCCTCACGGTGAGGACGTGTGTTATCGGCCAACCATCACTGGCTACCAGGCCACCTCCTTACACCACGGTGCTTAGTGGCAGATACACAAAATTGTCTCCTTACCTCAACTCCACTCATGTCCCTGTGAGGCTTTAAGGAAGTCACCTCACCTCTTACTGGAGCACCCCAAAGCTGCAACTCTGAGAGAAGCAACTGGTAATCCTCACTCCTTCTCCAGATCAGTGGGCTCACACTGTGCCCCACAAACACCGATTTGTCTGTGTCTGTGAATGTGTCTATATGTATGTGTGTTTGGGTGTGAGTGTGTTTAACACAAATAAATTTACCTTTATTATCCTCAGTTTCTTCAACTCTAAAATAGACAATCTAATTCTATCTATTCCCAGGTACTTTTGAAGACAAATTAAAATACATAGTTCAGCCTTTGGTGAGTGGTCCTAAGTCTTCACATGCTTATGATGAGGGCATTCCAAAGCCCTCCTGAGGGCCTCCACAGCCAGCCTCTTGCTTTCTCATTACCCTTCCCGTCAGCAAAATACACAGCCAAGAGTGTCAGCTTCAAGCCCTGGCTCCTGTACTCATGAACTCTGAGAACCTGGACGTAGGTCTTAATTCTCTGGATTGAAGGTTTTCTCATTTAGAGAAAAATATAAAACCAGCACCTACCACATGAGCACTGTTAGAAAAGCCACAAGAAATAAAGGTGAGAAGCCCCAGGAGCTGACCCCAGGGGTTGGTATTGTCACTCTGCCCAGTCTACAGGCAGGAAGGCCAGACTAGGCCGTGCACCCACAGTGCACAGCCCAGAATCCATGTTACCAAGACACCTCTGTATCCAGACCCGCTCTGCCCAACCCAGCGGCAACATCAGCAATTTTTTCTCCATCCTTTTCTCCTCTTGCTTAGTCACCATCTGGCTTCAGTTAAATATTACTTTCTTCAGGCCTGAAAGTCAGAGACAATGAGTTTAGAGTCAGCCTTATTGGGGAAGCCGCTGAGCTGCTTCAAGCCTGTGCCCTTGCCTGCAAACCCAAGAGTTAAATGAAACAGTGCCTCCCTCATGTTCAGTTCTGAGCCTGGCGCTGTGAGGTGTCTAAGTTGATTCTTCTTTCCAGCCCAAATGAAAAATCCTGGTTCCCGTGTGCTTCTGTCTTCTTGCCTCATGAAATCTTGCCTTCTTGCTTTCAAATTTGTGCTTCGTCCAAATATTTCATCTACTTTGTCCACGTTTGCCCGTGTGTGGTGCGATCAGTCTCTTTCAGCCTGCACCTTCTCTAGAATGCTCCTTCCATTGTGTCCTATGGTAGAAACTTGCTTCTCCCAACAGCTCTCTCTCTCTCTGGTGAAGTACATTTATGAATCCTATTTTTTTTTCACTTTTTCTCATGTGTGCCCCTTGAGTTCTTTCCTCCCTCTGATGCTGGTCTTGCTCTAGCAGAGGGACAGTGACAGGAAGAGACTTGAAAAGTGTTTGTGTCCTGGACCTGTCCTCTCTTATTGCTCTTGGAATCCTGGGTTAATTTCATCAGTGAGCCCAAGCTAGCCCATTAGAGAATGATAGTCATGAGAAGAGGGTCTCAGCCACCCAAGCCTCTCAGCATGGGCTGTCATGAACCAGTTACCTCCCATAAACCCATCTACTGCCCATAGATATAGGGAAGATCCAAGCTAAACATAAGAACTGTTGTGGAACATAGCCCAGACTAGGACCCAGAAAATTCTAACTGAATAGATGATAATTTTGAATAGTTTTAGGTGTTTTGTTACACAGAGTAAGCTAACTATTAAGTCTGCTCCCAGAGGCTAGCACTCAGGCAATGTAGAAAACAAGGTCATCACAAAATTTGCAGGCAAACACATGGATCTGGAAAAGATCATCCTGAGTGAAGTAACCCAGACCCAGAAAGACACACATGGTATATACTCACTCATAAGCAGATATTAGCCATATGATTCTAAAATCCACACACTTAAAGGCTCAGAGGTTAAGAGCACTGGCTGTTCTTCCAAAGGTCCTGAGTTCAGTTTCCAGCACCTACATGGTGGCTCATAGGCATCTATGGTGAGATCTGGTGCCCTCTGCTGGCATGTAGGCACACATGCAGGCAGAATGCTGTATAAATAATAAATAAATAAATCTTTAAAAGAAGGAGGAGGAGGAGGAGGAGGAGGAGCTAGGAGGACCTTAGGGAAGAAGCAAGGAGGACCTTAGGGAAGATGCTTAATTCTCATTCAGAAGGGCAAATAGAATAGACACCAGAAGCGGTGGAAGAGAGGAAACAGGATGGGAGCCTTCCATAGATGTCGTCTGAAAGACTCAACCCAGCAGGGGATCAAAGCAGATGCTGAGACTCACAGCCAAACTTTGGGCAGAATGCAGGGAGTCTTACGGAAGAGTAGGGGAACAGAAGGGCCCAGAGGGGACAGGAGCTCCACAAGAAGCCCAACAGAGGCAAGAAATCTTAGCCCAGGGGGCATGAGGAGACTGATCCACCAACCAAGGACCATGCATGGAGAGGACCTAGACCCCCTGTTCAGATGTAGCCGATGGGCAGCTCAGTCTCCATGTGGATCACCTAGTAAGGGGAGCAGGGGCTGCCTCTGACATGGACTCTGTTCCTGCTCTTTGATCACCACCCTGCGCAGGGCAGAAGCTGAGAGCTAGGCCTCGGACTCTGAGGTGAGGAGCCCTTTCTCTGCCTACTTCATCTGCCTTTGTGTTGCTGCTGGATTGTTACAATGAGCATGTAATTGAAAAAATAAAACTTTTATCAAAGCACCCAACCATGTCGACTTCTTGCCTGGGACGGGAGGCAAGAGCGGGGTGGGGAGTCACGGGTGTGGGTGGGGACCCGAGGATGGGGGTGGGGAGCCACGGGTGTTTCTCAGCTGGGCTGCACTCAGGCTTGACGTCACGCGGATCCCAGACATACACCTTCCTCATTGGCAAGAGGCGTGTGGAGAGGAAAGCATAAGATAATCTGACTTCAGGCCTGTCTCCATCACCTACTTGCTGAGTGGCCATGCAAGCTCATGAGCCTCTTTGGGCCTCCTTTTTGCACTTGCTGTGAGGACACAGGGAACATCCAGCCCAGAGCGGGTGGCTGGGAGGATCAGAGGTTTTACAGCCACACCGTCCCCTTCCTTCTGTAGCAGTGGCTCCGGGGATCTGCCATCTCTTGGATTCAGAGGAAGCCCTTCAGCCGACAGTGTCAGTGAAGCCTTTCTGATGCAAGATGTCCACACTCAATTCTCAAAATCAAATTCAACCCGGAGACAGGAGGGGCTCCCGTAACAGTAGAAATCCAGAAACCCAATAGATCCGATTCAAGCTTTCTCCCTCCGGGAGTTTAACTCTGACTCCCCTGAGGACTCAGTTTTCCCTTTTCTAAGATGGGAGGATGATAAATGGGTAGCATGGGGTCAGCAGGTGCTTGAACTGGACTCCCACACGCCTGTTTGAGGTGAAACTGTGCCATCTGAGCTTTCATTCTTTTGCCGTCTTTGCCTTTGGGTGTCTCTGATTTTTCGGGCACACATCTTCAGTGTGAAGCGGGACCTGACATATTTTCCTGGACATCCTGATTACGGACAGACTTAGTTGTCTGTTTCTTTTTAATACCAGCAGGTACAAGACAGTAAGTCCAGGGCTGGATAAGGTCGAATAAACTGGCTTCCTTTTTATCATCAGCGAGAATATCGCTGGTAACAGACTTTGGGGAAATTAGTAAATAAGTAGTCAACCATAGTGCAGACACCCTAAAAACACGTCAACTTTCTCTAGAACTCTGTCATACTTTAAGATTACATAAGGCACAAGGTACAGTGCTCATGGTTTGTGAAATGCTTGTTCTTTGCCACACACACACACACACACACACACACACACACACACAAACTAAAAAGAAAAGCCTTGACTCTGAGTTTTTTTTCCTTACAAACCCAGGCTTAAGAGTGGAGGTGAGGCTCTGCAGAACTCTTTCGCAGCAGAATAAAAGGCCTGGGGTTCAATTCTTAGCACTTCAGAGGGAAAAAAAAAAAGAACCAGACTGCAGGCACGTGGGGCAGAGAAATCTGAGCGCACTTTGACGTCTGTCCTTCAGCTTGGAGTGACCTCAACACTAGTGTCCTCAGCAGCACCACGCGTTACGTGTGCGGATGGGATTGCGGATTGTACACAGTTACTCCCTGCGCATCCCGGTCCCGTGACTGGGTCCTGGCCTTGGAAGGAGACGTTCTCCATCCGAAGAGCTTGCGAAGTCTGCGTGCGGCTGCGCAGTCTCCCAGGGAGCCTCGTTTAGCGCTATTGTGCCCTCCTCCAGATCCTCAGTTTAATGACACCCTTTCTCAAGCAGCGCGACCCTGCCAAACAGCACTGCGCTTCCAGGAAAGCAGCCAGACTCATTAAGTTAATAAAGGAATTTAGCTGTGTGGAGATGCCTCCTTCACATACATTCCCGAAAAATGTTCTCTATCACAGCTCATCAGCAGCCATTAAGCCTCCACCTGCAAGGCTCTCCTCCGCAGGGCCACCCTGGGTCAGGCTGCAGGGGACTGCAGAGGACCGATCCCTCCACAGCTGAACGTAGAACACCCCAGAGCCCGGCTAGCACTTCTCTGCACTCCTGTCTCCAGCGTAGCTCCCCAAAGCCCTGTCTCCATCACGGAGGGAGCTTGGTGGGTTGGTTCCAGCTACCTCATTATTACAGCTGGATTGTGTGGGATGGCAGAAAGCAGTCACCAAGAGGAAGGTCACAGCTCCCATGTAGCCGTCTCACCTCAGCTATCCCGCCATCTGATCAGCTCTCCCTGTTTCAGACAGGAAGATCTTTCTGAGTCATGAATCTGAATTGCACCTCTAGCATACTGTGCTCTCTGCTCCCCGCTTGAGACACCGGTCTCCCACGGTGCCTCTCAGGACCATCTCCAGCCTACCGCTCCAACCTCCCCTAGACTCACATCACCTCAACACCCAAAACAGTCTTCTGCCCCTTTCACATTAGGCCGTGGAGGAGCCTCTGGATTCCCCTGCTGCCTTTCTCCCTCCATCTCCTCTTGTTCTTCTCGGCCCCATGCCATCCTTCCAGACTCTGCACAGCTTGCCTTTTTGGGTGCTCCTCGCTCAAGCACCCACAGATCACGCTCGTGTATCAGAGCAGCTATCACACAGATCATAGGCACCCACTTTGTGATCCGTTTCCACAAGCAGAGGGCCCCCAGGGCTGGGTCCTCATCCCCGCCTTCCCACACACCGGGCCTGTGAGATGTTGGCACAGGGAGCTCTGCATGCTCAGGTCCCACCTCTCCTCCAGCCTTAGCTCAACAATGTCCTTTGTAGAAGTGACTTTGTCTGGCCCTAGACCTTTTTCCTTTGCTCGCCCTTAGCGCTTAGCTCTTCCTTACCTCACTTCACGTCCAAGGGACATCATATTGTCAAGCCAAAGCTTTGAATATTTTCTTTTCTTCACTCCAGAGGACAGTGTGTGCCTGGTCCCACTGCTTCACCAGAGCATCCTACCCAGCACCTCCCTGTCCTCACTCCTCCCAATTGTTCTGCCAGAGGCCAAGGAGCATCTCTTCACCACCCTTCCATCCTGTGAAGGACCAGCAGGCTGGCCCTAGCGGACCCAGCCCTTCAGACTCATTGGAAGGCTCAGAGGTGTGCGATCACAGCCAAAAGCAGGAGTGGCCACAGGACAATTCATTGCCCTTAACAATTCCACACAGATCAATGGCTGAGTTCAGCCAGGTCTCTCAGAAAGGCCGTTTTATTTCCTATTGGCACCAGCTCTTGGCATAATGAATTGCTAAAGTTTGCCACACTCTGAATGTGTTTTAATCATTCCTCTTCCCAGTGCCAGGGTCCAGAAGGTAATTAGCATCCTACAAGTAGCAGCCATGTGTGAGGTGTGGTCCTACACCAAGACCCCCACCCACCTTTCTAGGATGCAAGATCCTCATCCATAAGAACCAAAGGACATGGAAGGATGAGTTTAACCAAGGAGTTACGGCACCAAAATGACCCAGTGGAAACCTTTAGCCTTCTCAGCAGGGAACAGCATTGGCTCGCAGAGGGCTGCCTTGCACAGACACTACGGTCTCCATGAGGAGAACAGGGCAGAGGTTGGTCCAGGTACCCTGGTGCTGAAGTATTTTCTCATGGAAGCAAGGAGACTGGAATACACCCAAACAGGGATAGTGACGTAACCCCAAGTAAACTTAAGTGGGAAGCCAAGCTCCCCCTCACTGCTGCAGGACGTGAGGTGATGGATGACCGAACCCCAGAAGGCAGGACTACCAGCCTGAGGGCCATCTCAATCGAGGGTAAGACCTGGGAGGGAGGGGCTGTCCAAAGGGACCTGGAGCAGCTATGGAGTTGCAACAGCACGCCCAGACAGTGCTAGCCTGCTGCAAATCGGAGAGAGAATGGCTATCCTGACTCCTCCCTTCTCCACCACCCCTCCTCAAGTTCCTGCCAAACCAGACAGAAACTGGTGGGCAGCCCAGAGCAATGGTTTAAAAGCAAGGGCGACAAGCGTCTAGCAACCAACAGACAAGCATACGCCAGAGGCTCCCACGCCCTCCCTGCTCTTGGTGTGTTAGAGCGTTTGCTTGTGTCCTCTCCCAGCCTCGGACTTTCTATACTGAAGGATCCGCTCCCACAGGAAATGCTCCCATGTCCATCCTTAGGGCTCACTCAATTTTACAATTGTTTAGATACTTACTATGCACCAAAATAGGTGCCAGGCACTCTGCTGGGCCATAGGGGGAAGGGACCACTGAGTAAAATAAGACCCAGCTCTTGTTCTCAGGGACTCGTGTTGCAGGGACAGGGGAGACAGGTAGGCACACAGCCCTCTGCACTGTGGAGTAAATAATGTATTTGAGGACAAAGATGGAGTTGCTTTGGGGAAAATGGGAGATGCTTTCAGCAGGAGGCGGCATTTGTTCTGGATCTTGGGTGGGTTAGGGTTAGGGTGAGGGTTAGGGTTAGGGTGAGGGTTAGGGTTAGGGTGAGGGTGAGGGTTAGGAGAATGGAATTGAGTAGAGGGAGCAGTGACATCATGTGCACCAAGTGTGTAGCCAAACATAATGGCTCTGGGGACACCGAGACAGAGGTGGAGTATAGCACATCAGAGAGGAGTACAGACCAGGTCTGAAGTGTGGGCTGATGTCAGAGGACCTTGAGCTCCACAGCACGGTGTGGAGCCATGGAAGGGGCATGATTGGGATGTTCCAGGAAGATGCTTCTGGCTTCCTGTGTGGTGGGAGAGTTTGACTTGGTGGCAGCAGAGGCGTGAAGAAGAGCTTGAGAAGCAGCTACTTCACAGGGATGAAAGGACGTGGGCGCCCAGCTTGTGAGCTTGTGCTGGCTGTCTGAGACCCCAGTGAACCACTCCCACAATGCAGAGACCGGAGCTGGGCCTGGAACCTGTGACTGGGTAATCAGGGTCAACTCCCGACACTCTGCTGTTACTTAGCACAGGGGAACCTTTCCACTGCAGATGGATTGTGGGCACAGGCATAGGGTCTTCCTGCACCAGACCAGAGCCATGAATGGCGAGCCATTTTCCCCAAGCCACTCCCTGTCTTTATCCCTTGGTTCACATACACACATGCCACTGATATCTTACACCTTTATCTGCTGGCTCCCGAGCTGATCGGCAGAAGCCTACAATCCCTCGGAGTCTTTTTGCCAAGTGCAGTCTCCAATGCCGCACTCACTCCCCTAGCTCCACCTTGTGTCCCCAGCTCGTACATCCTCTCCCCAGCTCCTAAGGCTGAACTACGTGAGAACCTGGGATTATGAGAAGCAAGAAAGAACCAGTGCCGCAGCCAAGGTTTCTGTTGCTGCGATAATCACCATGACCAAAAGCCACTTAGGGAGGAGAAGGTTTGCTTCACTTTGCAGATCAATTTCATCATTGGAGAAGTCAGATCAGGAAATGGAGGCAGGAACCCACAGGCAGGAAGTGCAGCGGGGGCCGCTGAGGAATGCTGCACATTGGCACACCCCCAGGTTTGCACAGCCTGCATCTTATACACCCCAGGACCACCCACACTGCGCTGGGACCTCCAACTTCAATAACTAATTAAGAAAATGTACCACAGGCTTGCCCATAGGCCAGTCTGCTGATGCCATTTTCTCAATCAAGGTTCCCTCTTCCCAGATGAAGCTAGCTTGTGCCACCTGACATGAAATCAGCCAGCACAGCCACAAACTGACTCACAAACCCTTCTGAACAAACACCAGGAAGAAGCTAATAAACACAGTGGTGACTTTTCATCTCCTCAGAGGCTTGTTGTTCTTGTTGTGCTCGGGGCTTGGGTTGAGTCTAAGACAGGATCTCACTTTGTGACCTAGACAGCCCTGGAACTCACTGCACAGTTCAGGGTGACCTCAGTCTCTCAGAACTCCTCTCTCCTCAGCCTCCTCAGGGCTAGGACTTAGAATCCCTGGGAGTATTAACTGAGCCATTCTAAGGGACTGAGAGCAGAGCCAGATTCATGTTTCCACACAGTGCCACAATTGCAGGTGACACATATGTCATTGAGTGTTACTATTGTGTAGGAGACTGTGAAGACCCAGCTTGTCCTATGGATTCACACCAGAAAAGACTTGACTGTCCGCTAAGCCCCCTTGGCCAGCACCAGCCCTCGCTGCTCTCCACCATACAGCTTCCTTATACTGACATTAGATGACAGGAATTGACAGCTAAGAATGGCATCAATATAGGGAAGAGTGGAGGCATTTAACCCTTTTGGTTCTATGAGAAAACTACCATTCTTCTGGGCTGACTTGGCAGGCTAGTTGGCTTTCCCCAAGGAAGCAGTAGGTAGGATATAGATCAATAAACAGGTTTTCAAGACATCATTTGTATCAAAGCTCTGGGAAGAAAGCAAGAACGCAAAAGACCAATCCAAAAGAAGCCAGGCGCTGGTCAGAACCCAGGTCTATGACAGTGAGGACCACAGACAGCTCCCCAAACAGGGTGAGAACCCTGGACAGCTCCACAAAGCCTCCTCTTCATCAACAACTAGGCAGCAGGCTTCTACTGCATCAATAGACAGATGTGTGTTCCCTCATACGTCATCCAGGGGAACAGACAGAACAGAATTCATTAGCCATCTCTGCAAACACACTTCCACACCTCCATTAAGCCCTGAGAGGTTAGTGAGGTCTCCACGAGCTGTCTGCGCCTGCCTTAGTCTCTGCCATTCAGAGTTTCTCTCTACACCTAAGCTAGACAGAAACAGTCCTCAGCCAGTCCACAAGAATGGGCCTCAGTACTCCCAGAAAGGTCTCTGGCTCTCAGCCCCAGAGCCTTCCAGCTGCTACTAATGCATTTGCTCATGACGCAAGAACTTATTTCTATTGAGTTATCACCACCTGGTGGCCCAAACCAGAATCTGTCAAGTAAAGCAGAGCCTGAGGTAAAGAAGCTTAATGACCATTTGACACCACGGATTTGTCCCTTTCTAAGGAGGCTTAGCAGAACTCTCCTGGGGGCCTCATTAATTCTCCACAGAGTCCCAGACACCTAGGGCTTTGGCCTGCTCTGAAAGGCCCCTCTGATGGAGTGCCACACTTGGCTCCCCTGACTCAGTCCTCTACTTAGCGCCTCCTACCGGGCAGAGGTCCCACCTTGGAGCTAACCCCAGTCCCTCCTGCTGAAGTTAAAGCGCCTTTGCTTTGATGGGCATCCACAAAGCTGGACGCACAGCTGTTTTCTAGCTCAGAAGCCTCCAGATGAAGGGGATGGGGACAGGCCACTGAGTGCAGTGGACACAGGTGTGTCCTGAGGGGCTCAGACATTCTCAGAGTGATGCTAGGGCCCAAGTTTCTTGTGTCGCCTGCCTCCTGGCTGCCTTTAGAGGTGACGGAAGGAGAGGCAGGACAAGCCAGTTGGAGGAGAGGTGCTGGCTGAGTGTACTGCCGGCATGCTGCTCAGCACGCGGGAGCCAGCAGTGTGCATAGGACCAGTTTTCAGAGCCCCGCAGAACCGCACTCACCTGTAAGCTGGAGCAGATGGCCCAGTCTCGGGGAAATGGTGGAAAGTTTAAGTAATCTGGTTCTAGCAAGGGTTGAAGCAAGGAACAGATCCAACTCTAGTTATTAGTCGTCTGTTGCGTCCTTGCTTCCAAGACTGCTTTAAAGACCTCAGTTCAGAGCAGGGAAAGGACAAGCTGCAGGGCCTGAAGCCAACCTTGGTGCCCATACGGTGAAAGAAAAGAGCCCGCTGATCCCTGCACATGCTCTTGCGTGCAGCCCTGAACACGCGAGCAATGAATAAATGCAACAAGACCTCGATTCGGCCATTTCACACATTCACTGCCCATCTTGTTCTAAAGAGACCCAGTGCAACATTTACACACATAGCAAGATGGAAGGTAAAAATAAAATTATATTAACTTAGAACACACATCAACATAGATGAAGCAAAATAAAAATGAACAGGAAGGAGATAAGAGAAAAAAGCTTATAGCTAATGCGAATGAAATTGAACTTTGCATGTACATTGCTAAGAGTCAGTGTTTAACTGCAAAGTTCCCAGAAGACAAATGTACACGCACGCACACACACACACATCATAGATGGAGCATTTATATCCCACTCCTGAACCCAAGGCTCAGGGAACATCAGGAAAGAGGGAGGCAGAAGCGAGAAGTTGAGAATGAGCGAGGCAAACTGTTCTTCCGAACACGACAGGACCGCTGTACCAATGAACTCACAGTAGCTGTGGTTACTTAATACCAAGGCGTCAGCATTCCAGGGTGGTGGGAGCTCATGCGAGCGGCCCCTACTGAGGGTCTATGAGAGCTAATGGCTGCTAGAAGGGGACAATCCATTTTCTTTAGGGTTATGGTCCCTTGTAGGTTGACCATAATCCAGGAAATGGACCGCACCCATTAGCATACAGACAGTACTAATTAGACTCAAGGGAACGTGAGGACACAGTGTTCGGAGGGAGACACGGGGGCTATCCAAGAGAAGGGCACATTGTACAAAACTCTCAAAGAATGAGGAAGAATGCTGTTTTCTTTGAGAATTTCGTGATTGCTTAGAGTGTGTTTTGACTATAGTTTCCGTCCTCCCTAGCACCTCCCAGCACATGCCCCTTCCCTACCCATCCAACTTTATGTCCTATTTTTATTTTTAAAATACATCAAGTCCAATCTGTGCTTCCTATATACTGTGGGATGCACGGCCTTCCACTGGAGTGTAGTTGACCTACCAGAGCCCACATCCTTAAAGAAAACTGACTCTTCCTCCTCACCCAGTGTCCATCAATTATCAGCAGATCCTCACCCAGAAGTGGGAATCTGTGTTCATCTTCCCTTTCTGTGCTGAGATTTTGTCTATCGTGCATTCTGTCGCAACCTTGGTGAGTTCATATGTGCAACTTCCCTCTTGTGCCCAGAAAACAATTTTCTTGTAGTCATCTACTACGTCTGGCTCTAACAGTCTTTCTGGATCCTGTTCTGAAGTGATTCCTGAGCTTTGGGAGGAAGGAATGTGATAGAAATGTCCTGTTTAGGGCTAAGTATTGCATAGTCTCTTCTTTTCTGTACCTTGACCAGAAGCAAATTTCTGCATTAAGTGCCACACGCTACAAAAAGAACCTCCTCTGATAAGGCTTAATAGACAGTCATCCATGGCTATAATGATCAGTCATTAGGAGTAAGTTTAAGATTATTGAAGAGCAATGGTAGCAAGTCTTTCCCTAAGGTCTATAGCCAGTGTAACCACAGGTTCATGGCCCCAACAGTGACAGGTAGGAACGGCATCCCATGGAGCAGGATTTAACTCCAATCAGACAGTGGTTAGTCACTGCCTTCATGTTTGCCCCCCTGTTGCATCAGCATGTCTTGTCAGGCCAGGCATTATGGTCGCTCTCAAAGTTTAAGACTGATGAATGTTCTCTCCCTACGGTAGCGTGCACAGCACTTACACACATTGTGAAAGCTACCCAGAAGGAATGAAGCCTCCATGTTGGCACCGGCTTGATTTCTCCATGTTGTATGACTCAGATATATAATGTCCTTAGCAGAAGACAAGTTCTGGGGTGTAACCGGAATTATGGACAGTGTCTTGTAAAGTCTGGGAGCATCTATAGGAATTCACTAACCAACAACTCCAAATATTGATGGCTTTTTTTTTTTTTTTTTTTAGTGTGTGGTGTCTAGAAGGGTCATAATCACCCCATTCTAGAGTAACCACATTTAAACTCTGGCCAGACTGAATAGAAATGTATAGAAGAACTACACAAGATCCTCATCTCTCCCCCTGCACAGAGCTCAACTCTAAATGGATCAAGGCCCTAAACAAAAGACCTGACACTCAGAATCTGATAAGGGAGAAAGTGGGAAATAAGCTTGAACTCACTGGCACTGAAAGGACTTTCTGAACAGGACACTGGTATAGGCATTAAGACTAATAATTAGTAAGTTGAACCTCATGAAATTAAAAGGCTCTGAACAACAAAGGAAATCATCATTTGAATACAAAAGGCAGTCTACAGAGTAAAGTCTTTACCAGCTCTACATCTGATAAAAAATTAACACATAGAATAAACAAAGAACTCAGAAATGGAACATTAAGAAAACAGACAACCCAATTCTGAAATAGAGTATGGAACTAAACAAAAAGTTCTCAAAAGATGAAGTATAAATTTCTGAGAAACGTTTTTTTAAATGTTCAACATCTTTAGCCATCAGAGAAATGCAAATTAAAACTACTTACCCTAGTCAGAATGGCCACCATCAAGGGAACAGGTGACAGCATGTCCTGGGGTGAAGGTGGGAGAAGGTAACACTTATTCACCACCAGTGTGTGGGTAACTGGTGTGGCAACTTTGGGGACCATTGTTGAGTTTTGGTTCGTTTTGTTTTGTTTGTTTTGTTTTGTTTTAAGCTCAAAATAGATCTGCCCCATAATCCACCTATACCACTCTTGGGTGTATTTCCAAAGGATCTTATATCCTACTCTAGAGGTTCCAGAAATACCTGCTCATCTATGCTTATTGCTGTTCTATTTACAGTGCCTGGAAGTAGAAGCAGCTTAGAGACGTCTGTCTTAGGACTTCCGTTGCTGTGATAAACACCATGACCAGCTCTCGGTGAGTGTCAAGAACTGGCTCCTTTCCAAATATAACTGCCGGAAGAAAGGTAACTTCCCCAACTGTGACGAGGTCCTCACGGTCCTTCCCACTGGCCCCTTTTTACAGAATGGTCTGAAAGATGGTGATATCCTGTGCGCAGTCATGAACAAGCCACAGCCAGCTCAGTCCTCAAGATCTGGTACAGAACTAGGACTATAAAACCTCTCCAACTCCACCAAGACCACAGTTAGCCCAGGCATAGGCCCCATGCACCTGTTGAAGGCTAGTAATATGTTCAAGAACAGGAACATGACACAGGTAGCAAAGAAAGCCAATTCAAAGGGATTCCGTACGGCATGGAGATTGGGGTCATTTGCACAGATAAGCAGCATCAAAACACCAATGTCACCACTATGAAGGCCTGCTATTCTGTCATCAGACTATAAGAGAGCACCAACAAATGTACCAGCAAGCCTGGCTTGACGTCCTGTGATACCAGGCAACATTTCTAGGATCCCAAGAACCACATCCTGCCACTCATATCACACCATCAGCCTCCAGATGGACACAACCAGCTGAGCAGGCATCCTTCTCTTAAGGACTAGCTACCAGAAGATGCCATGCAATCTTTCAAAGGAGGGAAGCAACCAACATCCCTACCCAGCTATGATGCCGATAAACCTCAGCAATGACCATTGTGGCATGATAATCCTAGGGAGGCAGTAGCAGCACAGAAAGCCTGGTTGTAGCCAGGGGCTCCCCAACTTAAGACGTGCTCAATAACAATAACAAAGACCATCTCAATGAGAGAAGTTGTTTCTAGCATGGAAAACGTCCAAAGCTGCCGATGCTAATGAAACCATGAACCTTGGCAGAGAACCCACAACAGCCACTTTACTAAACCATCATAATCCCTGGCTACATTTTAAATAAATATTGTTCTTCTAAGTGTAGTCCTCATTACTCATCAAGAAAACTTCTCTTTGCAACAGACGAAGACCATTATAGAAAGCCACAACAAACCAAAATACAGAGTTGTGGAACACAGTCCCAACTGATAACACCTAAGATACAACATTGTCAGAAACAAAACACAACTGCTTATGTCAACCTTAGCCACACCAAACCAAACCAAACACACTTTACAAACCAGGAGTTTGTGAAGGAACTTACAGGATGCGTGGTGGTAACTATGGGAGCTGCTGAGGCATGATAAAGTTGGCCATCTCTGGAGCTGATCCCTAGCTGTCGTGAGTGGGGTCACCCTCATGGATTCTCCAGCCACCTCCACGTCTAGAAGGCTGGGTCTTTCTGGCACCATGAGTGCCAATATCTCCTGCACTTTACACTGGAAAGCAGCCTAGAAAAGTGAGGAAGGAAGGCGTGGGGAGGAGAAAGTGAGGTAATATTTGTTACACACACACACACACACACACACACACACACAGACACACATTTCCAGTTAACAGGGCTCACTGCACTTGCTCTTCCACCTAAGCCTGAAATACACCAGTGTCAGGAAATGGGTTGTCAGACCACTGGGATTGTTTTGCTGCATCCTTGCCATTGGGAAGTATATAGACATGGGAAGAACTTGTTCTCTCTTGGAGGTGCTGAGGCCAGAAAGACCCAGCCTTCTAGAGGTGGAGGTGGCTGGAGAATCCATGAGGAATGACCCCACTCATGACAGCTAGGGATCAGCTCCAGAGACGGCCTCCGAGTGCAGGGGCAGCTGAGAACACAGGAAGCAGCAGCCACCATTAAGTGACCTACTCCCTCATCTACTGTCGTGTCTCCCTGATCCTTCATATCTCATGGTCTGGTCTCAGCTATGCCTTGTATATCTGGAGACAGCATTTCAGGAGCACATGGAAAAAGAACAGCAGTGTTACAACTGGTGGCTCAGAGAGGGCAACAGCTCCAGAAATCTCAGGAAAATAAAGATGGCATCCACGTCCAAGTAGCCACTGGGAAGCCTGAGAACTGACTCCAAATTCCCCATCAGACCGTTTATGAACATTCTTAGAAATAACTGAGAGGAAGGGACATATCAAAAGGCTATAGATTCAAATCATTATAATTTGAATAGAGAAAACAAAACAAAACAAAACAAAAAATCCCGTTTCTTAGATGTGGATTATAAGTTGGCTTGTTCCTTGCTTGTTTCTACCAGAAATTCATTTTTAATGTACTTCTAAAAGGCTCTTTTGAGAAGCAGCAAAGATCCAAAGTGGGTAACTTTATTTATTCATTTATTATTCACTTTACATCTTTGTTGGTCGTAGCCCCATCCCTCCTCACCTCCCAGTCACACCCTCCTGCCCTCCCCCCTACCCCTCCTCAAAAAATGAGAGCCTCCATTCCAATCCACTCCAGCTCATCAAGTTGCATCAGGACTGAGCATGTCCTCTTCCCCTGTGGCCTGGCAAGGCAGTCCCACGGGGGAAGTGATCAAAAAGCTGGCAGCAGAGTCCATGTCAGAGACAGCCCATGCTCCCCTCACTAGGGAACCCACATGAAGCCTAAACTGACCATCTGCTACATCTATGTAGGGGGCCTAGGTCCAGTCCATGCCACATCTTTGGTTGATGCTTCAGGCTCAGCCGACCCCTCTGGCCCAGGTTAGTCAGCTCTGTTGGTCTTCTTGTCACCTCTAGGTCCTTTGCTCTTACCCCTGCCTCCACTTTTCCACAAAACTCCCTATTCATGGCCCAGTATTTGGCTGTGAGTCTCAGTATCTGCTCTGAAGTGAAGTTGGATGGAGCCTCTCAAAGGACAACTCTGCCAGGCTTCTGTCTGCAAGCACAGCAGAGTGAAGTTAATACTGACAGGAGTTGGATCTCTCTCGTGGGGTAGGTCTTGGGTTGGGCCAGACATTGGCTGGACATTTCCTCAACCTCTGCCCTATCTGCTCTATCTTTATCCCTACACAATATGTAGGCAAGGCAAATTTTTACACCACAAAATACTACTCAACTATTAAAAACAAGGAGAGCATGAAATTTGCAGGTAAACAGATGGAACTAGAAAAGATCATCCTGAGTGAGGTGACCCAGACCCACAAAGACACACATGGTATATACTCACTTATAAATGGATTTTAGCCATAAAGTACAGGATAAACAAACTACAATACACAGACCCTCCCTTCCTCATCCCTTCTATCCCCTTCCCCTAGTCCACTGAAAGGGGGAGCTCTCCTCCTCTGCCATCTGAACCTAGTTCATCAAGGCTCATCAGGACTGCCTGGATCCTCTTCCTCTGTGGCCTGGTGAGGCCACATCGACAGGGAGATGTACCAAAGAGCAGGCAACCGAGTTCAGGTCAGAGACGGCCCCTGCTCCCCTTACTAGGGAACCCCCATGGAGACTGAGCTGCCATAGGCTACATCTGAGCAGGGGGTCTAGGTCCTCTCCATGCATGGTCCTTGGTAAGTGCATCATCAGTCTCTGCAGGGCCCACTGGGCCCTTGTGGGGCTCCTGTCTCCCCAGCACCCTTCTTCCATAAGACACCCTGTGTGCTCTGCCCAAAGTTTGACTGTGAGTCTCAGCATCTGTTTTGATTTCAAACTTCTGGCCTCAGAGGGAAGGTCAAAGAGGCATCAAGAATGTGGAAGCTCAATACACAGAAAGTACTTGAGTGCCATCTTGTGGCCACACTTCATATCTGTTTAGGAGAAGGAAAAACAGCTGTAAAAGATTCCCACTGATTTCTGTTCTCTCCCTCAGCCCTCCCCCATCTCCCCACACCTGAACCTCACTCCAGTTCTCCTCCCCACATCTCTCTCTCAGCCGGTTCCTTCCCCCTAACTACTTCAGGTGTCTATTTTAATTTCCTCTTCTGAGTGACATTCAAGCATCCTCCCCTGGGCCTTCCTCATTACTTTGTTTCTTTTGGTCTGTGGATTGTAGCGTGTACTTTATGGCTAAAATCCATTTATAAGTGAGTACATACCATGTGTTTCTTTATGGGTCTGGGTTACCTCACTCAGTGTGATCTTTTCTAGCTCCATCCATTTGCCTGCAAATTTCATGCTTTCCTTGTTTTTAATGGCCGAGTAGTATTCCGTCTTGTAAAAGTACCACGTTGTCTCTACCCGTTCTTCTGCTGAGGGACATCTGGATTGTTTTCAGTTTCTGGCTGCTGCAAATAAAGCTGCTGTGAACGTAGCTGAGCAACTGTCCTTATGGTATGGTGGAACGTCTGTTGGGTATATGCCCAGGGGCGTCTCTGGGATGGGGCGGCTCCTGGGAGTCATGGGATAACCATGGCTGAGACTTCTAGCAGCAGAGAATATGGAGCCTGAAAAGCTACCGCCTGTAGAAGAAGGAGAGGGCCGTGCTCAGGCTATGAAGTGAATAAATATATCAATTAATGGAGAACACTTTTTAAAAAAGGAGAAAGAAAATCCCGTCCAGATCTGAAAGCATCTCTGTGTTGATGTTGTGTGCACCGTCCCAGGCACAGGGGGAGCATAACAACCCACAAAGCAAGCTAGGTCTTGCCTTCCAAGAGCCTACATGATATTTTTAAGGTAAAAGTAACACAAAGAAAACAGCTCATGCAGAAAAAATAAAGCGAGGCAAGGTTCTGGAAGTGCTGCTTCAGGAGAGGGCAGTATGTAGCCTCTGACTACCCGGCCCAGGTTGTTTCTAGAGAATGACAAAGCCAGTGCAGAGGCTCTGAGCTGGCGTGCTCTCAGCGTGTTCAAGGATTAAGGGGACCAAGAGGATCAAGGCACAGTGAAGAAAATAGGTAAGGTATAATGCCGGAGAGCTTGTGCGTGTGCGTGTGTGTGTGGTGAACATTTTGGTTTATGATATGTAAACATGTTTTTGTTATAATCCCAAGTGGGGGGGGGTAGTTTTCCACACCTGTTGTCTCTTGTGGAGTACGGTCTTTGCCAGCTGGAATTAGTTAAATCCTGAGGCCTTTAATGGGTATAAACATGACAGCCCAGAGGAAAAGCTTGGACTTGGAGGAGTTGGAGGAGGACTAGTTTCTGCTGTGTTTGCTGTTTGCTGGTGACCTGCACTTCTGGATTTCCTGACAAGGAAATTGGTATTGCCCCTATGACCCTGCCCAGCAGGAAGAGGTAAAGAGGGCTACATCCCCTTTCCCTTACAGCCTTCTTTTTCCCTACCTGGGGTTGGGAGGTTGGAAAGGAGGTATAAGCTTTAAGGAACCCCCAAATAAAGTAGCATTTGAGAAACTAGCGCCTACAAGTGTGTCTGTATGTGTCTGTCTGTCTGCAGATCACATCACATGTCTGGTGAGCCTCTGTAGGGGCCGATTTCAGGGAAGGATGGGGGTTTGAACTAGGGCGACCTAAACTGAGCAAGATTAATAAAGCAATGTAGCAGCAGCAGGGAAGGGGAGGAGGGAGCTGGCCCAGAGGTCTGGGAAGCTGCCTAGACCAGCAGTCTCTTTGAGAGCAGTGAGAAGGATCGTGTTCCAAATCTATTTAAAAGTCAGTGGGTACACAGGGAAATGGCTCACCAGGTGTGAGCATTTGCAACACGTGCCTAACGACCTGAGTTCAATACCTAGAACCAACAGGAAAAGCTTGGCAGGGCAGCATGCATTTATAATCCCAACACTCCCAAGACAAGATGGGAAGCGGAGACCTCAGCAAGGTGGGAGGGGAGAAATGGCTCCTGGCTTCCACAGTGTCCCTGGCCTCCACAGTGTCCCTGGCCTCCACAGTGTCCCCTGGCCTCCACAGTGTCCCCTGGCCTCCACAGTGTCCCCTGACCTCCACAGTGTCCCCTGACCTCCACAGCATCTTCTGACCTCCACAGTGTCCCTGACCTCCACAGCATCTTCTGACCTCCACAGTGTCCCCTCACCTCCACAGTGTCCCCTGACCTCCACAGTGTCCCTCACCTCCACAGTGTCCCTGGCCTCCACAGTGTCCCCTGACCTCCACAG
>NW_026592325.1:44939-53061 GCF_907164565.1 Psammomys obesus | reverse complement strand
ACAGTGTCCCTGGCCTCCACAGTGTCCCCTGACCTCCACAGTGTCCCCTGGCCTCCACAGTGTCCCCTGGCCTCCACAGTGTCCCCTGACCTCCACGTGTGTGTGTGTGTGTCCACACATGCACTGAATCAACCAACTAATCAATAACTTTAGAAGTTAAAAAGAAATATGATGGGGCTGTGTGAAGATCAACCAGTTAAGGTTGGTATGTAGTTACCACCTTGGTTTGGATTTTTTTTTCTAATAACACCTTCTGTAAGTCTGGATTTATAGATAGATATTGTTTAAATTTGACTTTCTTTTTGAAATATCTTATTTTATTCATTTATGGTGATTGAAAGTTTTGCTGGGCATAATAATCTGGGCTGACATCTGTGGTCTCTTAGAGTTTGCAATGTATCAGTCCAAGCCCTTCTGGTTTTTGGAGAGTCAGGTGTGATTCTAATAGGTATGCCTTTATATGTTACTCACTGTTTTTCCTTCACAGCTTTCAATAGTTTTTGTTCTGTATGCTTAGTGTTTTGATTATTATGTAGCTCATAAACTTTTTTTTTTTTTTTTTTTGTCTTTTGAGACATGGTTTATTTGTGTAACAGCCCTGACTGTCCTGGAACTTATATCCTCCTGCCTCTGCCTCCTGAGTGCTCGGATTAAAGGTGTGCACCATCATACCCAGCTGGTTCCTTTCTTTTCTGATCTAATCTATTTTGTGTTCTATACGCTTCTTGTATTTTTATAAGCATGTTTTTATTTAGGTTAGGAAATTTTTCTTCTATGCTTTTGTTAAATATACTTTCTCTATTTTTGAGCTGGGATTCTTCTTTTCCTTCTATTCATATTATTTTTAGGTTTGGACTTTTCATAGGGTCCCAGATTTCCTGGACGTCTTGTGTTAGTAAATTTTTAGATTTAACATTGTCTTTTACTAATGAATCTATTTTTTAATCATATTGTCAACACCTGAGATTCTTTCTTCCACCTCTTATATTCTGTTGGTGATGCTTGTGTCTGTAGTTCCTGTTCAGTTACCTAGATTCCTCTTCTAGAATTCCCTCAGTTTGTGTTTTCTTCATTGCTTCTGTTTCATCTTCAGGTCTTGAACAGTTTCCTTGACCTGTTTGTTGTTGTAGAGTTGTTGTTTTGTTTTCTTTTACTGTTTGTTGTCGTTGTTGTTTGATTTTCTTGTTATTCTTAGGGGATTTTTTTAAATTCCTTCAATTTTTTGTTAGTCTTTTCCTCAATTTAAGAGATTTTTTCATTTCCTCTTTAAAAACCTCTGTCATCTTCATAAAGATGGTTTTAAGGTCATTTTCTTGTGCTTCACCCGTGTTGGGATATGCAGGTCTTGTTTTGGTGGAGAACTGGGCTCTTGCGGTTTCATATTGCTCTGGTGGTTGCTGTGTTCTTACACTGGCCTTTAGGCATCTGGGTTTTGGATGGTCATAGATCGAAGTGCTGATGTCTGAGTTTGTCTTTGTTGGATCTCTGTTTTCTTCCTTGGGTTCTGTTTCCTCTCTGGCCTTCTGGTCTTTGTGGCCTGGATTTCTGGCAGCTAGTGTGACCTCTGATCTGGTAAGTTGGGGGCTGGACTTCTAGCAGCTTACTTGGCCTTTGGTCCAGCAGGGGCGGCAGTCTCTGCCCAAGTGGGGGGTGGGATATGTTGATGAGAAGTGGAGTGGGTACTGGGGGTGCTGAGTGAGTGGAGGAGGTCCCTTGGTGGGCTGCCTGTCTGTGGGTTCTGGCTGCTGGTGTGGTCTCTGGTCCGGCAGGCCGCCTCTGCCTAAGTTTGCCTATCTGTTTTTCTGCTTGCTTGGCCTACACCTGTTCTTCCAACTGTCATGGCCTGCATCAGTGCTTTTGACTGGTGTGGCCTGTACCTGGGCAGCCAAAGTCCCCTGAAGTCCCTTGTTGTAAATTAAAAATGAGTGTTGGGCTATATAATGTTTATTATTAGCCCTAAGATAGTGGTATTATCTAACCCACTATCACAAATAATAAGACACAGACACCTGTTAGATTTTATAATTGCCTTATTTACCATGGGCCAGGCAGATATTTCACTTACCCTGTCTCAATGACTTCGCCGTCCACCTCCCAGCCCCCATCCAATGCCATCCTCCTTAATCCGCCTCACCTGTTCTACCTTCCATCCATAATCCCATGGTACTTGCTTATATTCTTCATCTGGGCCTTTTCACGCCACTATTGGAGTCCTTCCTTGGTGCATGTGGGTTTTTTCTCCCCACTAACCCATCGTGGCATCCTCCTTCCTCCTTTCTCCCTGTCTCTGTCCCATGATTCCCTGTCCTCCAAATCAAGGAAACCTTGGCCACGCCCACTCCATTCTGCCTTCCCAAGTATAGGCTATTTAATCAGATATGTCTTAGGCAGGTTTACAAAACGAGGATAAGGGTAACCAGATCTTGAGGGCCAGGACATGCAGCAGACCAACTTCCAACAGTCCCACTTAGAGGAGAGATCAGGTGTTCACAGGGGCAAGAGGGTTGGCAGTTACACGTTGTTAGAAAAATACAATGAGAAGGGAAGAAACAAAGGCAAGAATGTACATCGTGTGAATGGAATGGCAAGCAGTTTACATCAGACCAAAGAAACAAAAACTGACTCTTAATTAAAAATAGAAACCTTATTTAGCAGTGATTTGACACAGAACAAACAGGGACTTACCCCTTACCTAGACCCTAACATAGAGCAAACAGAAACTTCTTAATTACAAATAGGAGCCTCAACATAGGACAATCAAGAACTTATTCTTTAGGATTTAACACAGGACAAACAGGAACTTCTTTTTAACTGTCTTAACTGCGAACAGAACTCGTATTCTGCAAGGTATATTTTTCCTGTTTTGGTGCCCCCATTAACTTGCAAGATATATTGTTTCTGTTTTGGTCTTACACTCTCCTCTTGGCCTGGGCAACCCTTTCAAATTTTTGACAAGGGAGTGAACATTGTCTGAGGTTGAGGCCAGGAGAACAGAATTCTGGCATTGAATATCTGGTGGTTAATAAGGTTGGTGATACATTGAAAAACACAGGACCCAAATATTATGATCAAAATTTTAAAAACTACCAGAGGGCTGGTGAAGAGAGAGAACCATCTCAGCCAGGAGGGCTGAGAAACTGAGCTTGAGAAATTTTGATTATCTCTCTATGTCATGGATCTGTGTATTAATTGTGTGGGAGAAATATGATATGTAAAAAAAAACACATTCCAGGGAATTGCTGACGTCCAAGATAAGGTTTTAGAAACAGAAAGTCTACTGTGACCCTATTTTGTAGGACTTTTGATTTTAATTCTCCCATTTCTTGATTAACTTCTACCAATATCTTTGCTGTAGTATTAGAAGTTTTAGTTGCTATGCAAGCTGTCTTAGAGATCTCTTTTTGGATCCTTGCAACCAACCCAGGAACAGAGAGGCAGCTGAGGTGGGGCCTAGCCAATGTAGGGAATCATGACAGTTCTCAGGGAAATGTCTCGAGTGTATTAGTAGACTTCAGGGAGTTCCTGGGCACAACAAATGTGATGTATCCCGCTCCACCCACAGGGAGGGCAGGATAAATGTTATTCTCGCAGAAGAAGTCCATCCCAGGGAAAACTGTTTCCCTTTGGGAAGTGCTTGATTGGAAGTGGTGTCCCAGTGGAAAGGAGCATCAGTGGAAGCACAGATAGTGACAGAAATGGGTGTTAGTTACAAGAATATAGCCTTGGAAATGTTTACGATGACATGCTCCATTGAATCTCCTGCGAAGTTAGTATAAGGTTTATATGTGACTCTTATTCCATATAGAATTTTTCATAGGCATCCTGGGGATAGGAGGATTCATTCCCCTGTGACACAAAACGAACTTGTCTGTCTGCTGTATGACACTAGATGGAGCCAAAGACTGATATCGAGCCTACTAGCTGCTGGCAGTGGTATTTCTGGTATATTACTTTTGGCAAAAGTGACTGGGAGTTTTGTTTTCTTTTTCTCAACTTACTACTTTTTTAATTCCCCTATCAGAACTTGTGAGAGAATACTTGATCATGCTGAAGTCTGTATTGTTTGGTTGGGACTGGTTCAAGTTAGTCCATCCCATTTCTTCTCCTTCTATTTGGTTAAAAATGGTTTGTTTTCCTTCAGCCAAACAATGGACCTGGGGGGTGGGAACAGTCTCTAGCTTTACAAGGTGATATTAAGGTGTTTCCTACAACAGATGGAAGTTACAGTGAGACTCAACTCCTAAGGCAGACTTGAGCAGAGTTGGTAACTAGAGAGCAATCATGGTGGCAATCAGGCACCTACAAGAAGTAGGAACAGTGTTAAACCTTAGAAGTCTTGACTGTGGAGCCCCCTTCCATCAAGGCCAGCTCTGCTCTCTCCTTTCTCCTTTAGGTCTTCCTAGTCCTCTGGTGCCTTCTTAAGGTGAGAGTGATGAATCCAGCCAGGACTACTGGTGACTTTGACAGCAGTGGGGGTCCAGAGAGTTACGACGTAAGGGCCTTTCCACCTGGGTTCAAGCCTGTCTGCCAATTTTGGAGTGGTGGATGAGCATAGCACCTCCGGGCTGGAACGGGTGGTCAGGGGGCCAGTACCCAACCAGCTGAGGTAGCTGGACCCGAGGGAAAATCTTATCCTTTTAAGGACTCGGAGATTGGAGTGGGACAATCTGTTAACAGTCCAGCATGCACCTGAGGAACCGTGGGGTGGTCTTCCGTAGGCTGTTTCACGTGGGGTGAGCTTTTCTCGATATGGGTGCAGCAGACACTGAGAAGGCAAGAGGTTGACCCAGTTACCACCATTCTCAAGAGTGTAACTTAGTTAAAATCTCCTTTAAAGTCCCATCCATCCTCTCTACCTTCCCTGAGCTCTGAAGATGATATATACAGCACAGTTTCAGTCTATCTTCAGGGCCTTAAATAGTAATTGAGACAATCTGGTCATGAAGGCTGGGCCATTGTCAGACCCCAGAGATAGAGGGAGGCCAAATCTCAGTAAATTTCCACTATTGTTTTCTAAGCTGCTACCTGGGATGGAAAGGCCTCTACCCAGTCCCAGACAGTGTTAAGACCAGAAGATATTTGTATCGATATGGTCCTAGCTTGACTTCAGTGAAATCCATTTCCCAAAATTCACCAGGTACGTTGACTCCGTCATGCTGAAGGGAGCATATCATTTTCTACATTTACCTGAGCACAGGTTAGGCAGCTATCTGAAATTTTCTCAGGTACCTCCCAGTGCCCGGGCAGTCACACGTGAAGGGAAATGAGTTCTGAAATCTTTGTAGGTAACAAGAGCATGGAGCGTTATAAGATATTTAGCCAATTCTGGCCCAATACCTTCAATCAGCAAATTCTCCCATCTGGCAGGATCCTTCATCCTTTGTTCTTTTCCTGCCCCCCAACTCAAAATATTGCTTGATTTCTTCTGGATCATAGTTAGGAGCATCTTCATTGAGGCTGAGCTGGGGCTCAGGAACAGCGGATAGCTCCAGAATGGTTTACGGACAGGCTTCTCCAAGTGCAGCCTCCTGGTAAACCTGGTCTACATAGTTGTTATTTTGAATCTGGGAGTTTGGGTCTTTCCAGTGTCCGGGCCAGTATAGTATGGCTAGTTCAGCTGGCAGAGAACAAGCCTCCAGCAACTGAACAATTTCATGCTTGTGTTTGATAGTCTTTCCTTTTAATGTCAATGTGGATAGAGTTGGTTATAGATGGGGAGTAGGAGTTCCTCTGGCGACTTCTGCAGGACAGGCTTTGGAATAGACTCTTGTTCTTACAAGGCAGATTCTCGTAGAGTGGGTTTTTGAGGGAGCCTCCTGAGTCTGGGAAGCCATCTCTGGAGAACCCTTCTACTGACTAAGAGAGCTTGGCTGCCAGCCAGTTCTGGACCATCCAGGGAGGCAGAAGTGGCTTCAGCCCAGAATGAAATAAGCACAACTCCGGTGGCCAGGATTTCTGAGAACAACATTTACTATTGTCCAGGCTGCTTGTGGGTCTAAAGTGCTCCAGGGGTCCAGCTCACCCCAAACATGGCCCCAAAAGCTCACAAAACATCTGCAGCCAGCTCTTTGATGGGATAGCTGTAGTCTTCCTTAACCATAGGGGGTAACATTTGTTTAAGCTCTTTAGGACACAGCTCAGAGGGCTGTCTGGCCTACCAGTTCTGTTTCTAATGTTGTTCATCTAAGTTAGTAGCCCCTTGTCAGAACACACAGGGACAGGCCAGACATGAGACAAAGCATGGAGCAAAGACAACAAGAGTAGGAACAGCAGCGGTTGGTGTGCATAGAGGTTCACCAGTCTGACCAAGAAATTCAGCAGATAGGAGACTGTTCCCGTTGTACCTGTACGCCCCTGGACAGCCAGAAGTCCCCACACTAGGCTTCTTCAAACTCTAGGTCTGGCCCCCAGTGTCCTGGGGTTTCCTTGGATTTGTTGTGCAGCCTACATATTGGAATCCTGCTGATGGGCTCCCAGGTCCTGGGTCTTTCTGAGCATCTGGGTTCCTGGTGTCACCAAAGTATCCTCAGACCTCTAAGGCAGGTGAGAAAAAAAAAAAAAAAAAAAAGGAGGAGAAGGAGAAGCAGAAGGGAGGATACGGAGGAAGAGGAGAACAAGGAGGGAGGGTGGCTCTGGCTCAACTCCCAATTAACCAGAAATAACCAGTGGGTCCTGGGGCGTCTTCATTTGCCCTGAAAAGAGGATTGGTGGGTCTTATTAGACCCCTACGTCCTCAGACTAGGATTCTGCAGAAACTAATGACTTACCAGATAGAAACTTCTTCCAATAAAAGGAAAATGCTCAAAGTTTCCTATCACAGCATCCACACCAGGAGTTTGCAGAGTGAAAGGCACTCCCCTAGAGCTTTGCGTCAACCGTGTTAGCTATCCCAAGGCATGCACACCCCTGGGGTGGCTTACCAGCTTTCCAAAGGCCCCAGAGTAAAAACCCCAGCTTCAGCAGAATTTGGATCAGTGCTCTATCTCACTGTGGACTCCAAATGTTAAACCCGAGATTTTCAAGGTGAAAAGGCCAAGTCCACAATTGTCCAGCTTCCTCAGCTCTTCAACGTACACTCACACCAGTGACCCTTCAGGGGGCTTCCAGGACTAAGTCTCAGACTGAACTGCAGCATCCTTCCCTCCCGTCTGTGGCTTCCAGGTCCTCATATTGAACAGCTACTAATTGTGCTGGCTCTCCAGCCTGCAAAAGCCAGCCTCCAAATATATAAGCCAACTGAGAGGAACAAGTCAACTTTACAGGTCTCTTTACGAATTGTATACCCCATGTTAAACTAAGTTCTCTCAGTTACTTTTCCAGACAGCAGAAGGACGCAGACAAAAAAAAAAAGAAGAGGATGAATTGAGACAAGACCCACCCTGTTGTAAAAAAAAGAAAAACTAGGCCAGTAGTTGCGAGATAGTCTTGCCCAGGTATTGCTTCCAAGGTCTCCTCCCTGTTGCAAAGGAACGTCCAGGCTGGCAGTACAAGATAGGGTTTCCTGGCAACCGGTCCAGAAGATCACAACTCCCTCACCCAGATAGCTCTTTACTCTGCTTTTCGGAGAAGCCACAGGATGTGATGGTCACCCCCCTCCCCAACTAACCTGCTGCTGACAGGGAACTCAGGCAGGAGGAGTGTTTAACTGGAGCTAGTCTGTGAGCTCCAGTACCATCTTTGTGGCAACGATGTATAAACTAGCCATCCCTCCAAGTCTGAGAGCTTTACAGTGCCAGCCAGGGACCAGATCTAGAAACCTGACCCCTTAGTATACATTCACAGTTTAGTTAAGGAAAGTTGTTTTGTTTAGTTTAGAGTTCAAGTAAGTTAATAGGCTCCTCCCCAAACATAACTGTCAAACTGTCAAACCAGCCTCTAACTGTCAAAATGGCCTTCTTCAGCGCCTCAGTGGGACACCTCCCAGATTTATGCTCATTTTAGATGAACAGACTGAACAAAACCCCACCAATCTCTAAGCTTCCCCCAAGCTCAGGACTTGAAATGCCACCAGTCCTCACTCTGGAATTCTCTGCCTTAGAAAGCTCTGCCCCCTAAAAAAATAAAATTAAATTAAAATTTATATATATATATATATATATATATATATATATATATATATATA
>NW_026592325.1:37367-44929 GCF_907164565.1 Psammomys obesus | reverse complement strand
TATATATATATATATATATATATATATATATATATATATATATAAAGGCTGTTTTCCCAGTTCTCTGCTCTCTTAGAGACAGCCACTCCTGGATTCGTCCCTCCAATAAATCTCTTTTAGATTTACTGCCTGTTGTGACTCTCTTATCAGAAGAAGCCAAGAAGCCCAGAAGAGAAGAAACGAAGAAAGAACAGAGCTCAGGCTCCTAAGCTCCTCAGCTCCTCCGGGATTGGGGCAACCCTCCCTTGGGAGCTGGAACATCTCTGCTGATAAGGCCTCCTCCCAGAGCTATTTGGTTCCTGGGCTCCCATGTCTCAGGACCCATGTCCCTTTCCTGGACACCTTCCCACCTGAGCAGGAAGGCCAACACCTATAGTCTATCACAGTCTTAACCATGGTCCAAAGTTCAAGGTCTCCTCTGAGATTCATGCAATCTCTTAACTGTAATCCCCTATAAAATAAAAATAAAAAAACAGGTCACATACTTACAACATACAATAGCATATGATGTACATTACCATTCCACAATGGAGGAAAAGGCAGAGTAGTGAGGAAATACTGAGCCAAAGCAAGGCTGGACACCAGCTGGGCAAACTCCAAACTCTGCACCTCCGTGTATGTCAAGCATGGAGATGTTTGGGCCTGCACCCTTCACCTTTGTTGACTGCAGAACACTTCTCTCTTTTGGACTGATTCCACTCCCTGTTAGCAGCTTTTCTTGGCAGGGTTCCTATGGCTCCAGCCAGCATCTTGAACAGCCTGGAATCTCCAAGGCAATGCAGGTTTTACCTCCACAGCTTCATACCATGACCTTTCTAGGCGTCCATGTAGGGACACCCCTGCCACACACTTAGCCTCAGTGACTTTCCTTAGTCACTGAGGAATATTCTGCAACCCTGTTCTTCTATCCTTGACTCTAAAAACAGAACCATATGGCCAAAGCTACCAAGTTCTGCTGCTTGCTGGGGTTGGAACACGGCCTCCTCTTTCAATTTCATCTTCACCAACTTTCTATTTTTCTTCACTGCCTAAGCTTAACTGTCCTGGAACTTAATCTGTAGACCAGGCTGACCTTGATTGTTGATGATTATTAATATTTAATTTTGATTTACATTTTAGTTAAACAGCTGTTATTCCTAAGCCAGCTGTATACCCAAATCACCACACAGAGACTATGATTTATTTAATTAACCTGGAGCACAATGCTGGGCGATAATTACTCCATCCTAAACCTCCAAGTCCACATAGTTTTGTACCATTCAGATTTCCCACATTATACTTGCTTTTTAGTCATATCTTAGGTCTGGTTCATCTCTCCTGGTGTTTCCAGGTCCTCTCCTCTCAGCTCTCTCCTCCAACTCCTTTCTTTCTTCTCCATATTTTTTGTCCCACACTATTCTCTCCATTGCTCAGCACTGGCTCCTTGCTTTTATTGGCAATACAGAGAACAAATGGTGGCATGTTTACACAAACTAGGCAGGTAATGCTTAGATTGAGCATCAAAATGCAATGTCTGGATAAAAACCAGCTAGTGGGGTAGAGAAATCAGCATTTGAATGAACAAAAGTAAATTGTATACATGACACAAGAACATTATACCAACACTTGATCTTAGAGCTCCACCTGCCTCTTCCTCTCCAGTGCTGGGATTGAAGGTGTGTGCCACCACCACCCAGCCCTAAGTGTTAATTTAATTCCCTTTCACTTTTCTTTAATTCCTTTTCATAAGTTGGAAGGAATAAAGATCAAAACTACCTTTATTCCTTTTAATCTGTTCATCTCCTTGAACATGGGATTTAGCTCTATTCCACTTCCTAAGTGCCCCTTTTCTTGAGGCATACAGTTTGTATTTTTCCTTGCTCAACTTGCTTCTTTTCATTAAAAGGCTCTTCATAATAATGACACTAGTAACCACACAACAGAGTCTATACTAGGCTGTTTTGAGATTTCCTCTGCCAAAAAAATTAATCCAAAACTCTTCACTTTAGCCTCAGTCAGACTTTTCAGACAAAGGCAAAAACAACCACAATATTCATTAAAATATTATAAGAACAATCTCTACAGAACATACTAAAATTCTTCTCCTCTGAAACTGTAATGCCAGGTTCACGGAACCCTCAGAGACCACCAGGAGACAACTCAATGCAATTGCAAGAGAGCTTTATTATGAGAGCAATCAAACTCAGGACCCAAGTCTCACTAAAGCAGCAGTAGAGAGGTGGGACCCCAAGCTCTGAGTGAACAGGATTTTTAAAGGGAAAGTTTGTGAGCAGGGAGTTTCCATGACAGCAAGCAGGGGGGCACAAGCCTTGGCATTACAGAATTGGGTGAAGTTTATCAGGGCGGGGTGACCTTTTCTGAGGCACACAATCACAATGGCTAAGGCATATAATCACAATGGCTATTTTTCTAAACCATATCTGAAACATTGGGGAGAATTTTCCCACCCAATTTCCAACAGATTCCCATTGATTATTGCCAGGGAAATTGTCTCTATTTTCTATGAAGTATTTATTCTGTGATATTTCCTGGAGGCTGTTGCTAGGAGAGTTAACTTTGTTCTCTGCCAAGTGTACATTCTATGATATTTCCTGGTACCTGAATTCAGTTCCCAAGTCAAGATGGCTCTTTACTCAGGCTAACTATAACCAGGCTAACTTAAACTCTTCAAAACCTCTTGAGCCAGGTTCCCACAGTTCAAATCATCCTCAACACCACTGTCTTCCATGTTTCTACTAGAGAGGCCCACTAAGCCCATTTTAAGCATTCCACTGCTTTCCTAATTCAAAACTTAGCATGGAAAACACAAGAACCTGTAGTCATGTCTAGCACCAGGGGCATATTATGAAATCAACTGAGTTCCAAAGAGATTAAGTAATCTCATGTCTTCAGCTTTGCTGCCTACAACATATCTAGACTTTTTTTAGGCCTGATTCCATTCTCTGTAAGCATCATTTTTTTGGCAGACCTTTCACAGATCTGAAATTACCAACATCTTCAAGTTTTATTACAACCCAAGTTTTACCTTCATAGCTTCACCCACTGGCATCTGTGTGACTTGAGCAGCTCTTTAACTATGGAACAAGACTTTACGACCTATCCATTTTCCACCTTTCATATCTCTAAATCTAGTACAATGTAGATTGTTTCACCATGTTTGCAATCTAGGAATAGATTCTGACCCCTTGGAACACAGTTGTTGCAGCTTCTGTGTGTTTTTGCTATGGAAAATCTTCTTAGCCTGTTGCTTTCTGGGAGCAGGGAACCTCTTTGGCGTTTTGAGCTTAGTCTCTTCTTTAAATGGCTTTGTGTTTTCATGAGTTGGAGCCTTTGACAGATTCTTGCTCTTGCTGCTTCTTTTTCATTGTACTGATTTTAACTAGTCGGTTTGAAAATTTAAAGGTTATTACAATTTTGATGGCCAAATTTCAACACTTAAAGATAAAGCTTATGTCTGATTCTCTGTATACAACAATAAAATTTTTCAAATGTCGATCTGTTCTTAATATCCTTTGCCTTTTTACTAGGTAAAATATAAAAAATAATAAATACACTTAACTTAATGCTAAATATGTAGCCTTTTCTACAACTACTTCCAGCTGAAATTGGGACATCATTGCCAGGTCACAGGAATGGTGACCAAAAGATGGGCTGGTGGACATCTGTTTCGCTTGATACTCTTGCTGCTGCCCAGGTTCTGTGGGACCACCTGGGGCTAGAAAAGTGCAGCTCCCTTTGGAGCCATGAGGCTGGACTACCTGGGACTGGCTGCTTTGGAGCATTTGGGGACGGAGAGGCTAAAGCTGGCAATTCTGTCAGATGCATTGAGGATGGCATGTTTGGAGCAGTTTTTCAGTCTTCAGTTAATTTGAAAATCTGCTAATACACTAAGGACAGAAAGTAAAATTAAGGAGCTTAGGAGAAAATTTTATCTTGGGTGTACACTTGAAACTTCCAGGCCCACTGCCCTGGTAGTTGTAGGAGGGGAGTCTCAAGACTAGCCAGAGAGTAAGCAATCCCATTCTCAGGAATATGCAGGTGGGAAAATAGGCTCTTAATTGACAAGAGTACTTATCTGGAGTCCACTTGACCTGTGAGAGGTAGATCAAGTCGACTCCCTGAAGCTTACAAGAACTTTTTGGAGCAGCTTTTTAAGTCTATGCTTAGAAGACAACCAGAGGAAGTTTAAAAGTTTGAGCTTTTGACTATGATGTAGTCAGTGATTTACCAGGGCTAGATTAATTTGTTTCACATAAGGCAAGTGCATCCCATATGAAAGCCTCTTTAAAGCACCTTAGACCTATCATTTCTATAGGAGGCCATCCTATCTTGTCATAGCCTTGTTCTATACTATTAGCAGACATATTCTGTACAATTATTGGGAAAGTTGATGATGGTGATCTCATAACACAGGCTGCCCCTCTACCCACTCTGGCAGCACTGTTGGTTCAAGATTAACACTTTCTTTCTGAACAAGCCGTTTAATCAGACTGTCCTCCCTTTTTTTCAGCTTTTCTCTGACCCAACTGTCCTCTGGAACAGTTTCTTTCCCTCTTTCTTCCTGTGGGAAACTCCCACTATCTTGCTCATAACTGAGGCTGAGCCTTTATTTCTCTCTTTTCCTTGATTCTCAAGAGCTTCCAAAGCCGCCCACGACCTCTCCAGTTGCAAGGCCAACTCTGTAATCCTTTCTGAAGAGAGAGTAGATGACTTTTGTTTTCCCATTTCAGCTATTTTTTTTTCTCAAACCCCTCCATTTCCAACCTTTTTAAAAAACAACACATGAAGAAGAAAAGGAACAAACAGGAAATCCCCTCTGGGAGCAAAGCAGGGTATATCCAGAGGCAGCAGCTACTATAAATAAATAAATAAATAAATAAATAAATAAATAGATAGATAGATAGATAGATAGATAGATAGATAGATAAATAGATAAATAGATAAATAGATAAATAGATAAATAAATAGATAAATAAATAAAATAGCCACTCCTTGGTCCTCTAACATTTCCTCTATAGCATTTGAAATCAAATTTTCCACTTTTATCCTTAACTTTCAAACCCCACATTGAGGTGCCTCTTGTAGTCAAGCTACTTTTTGGGTTCTCCTTTTTCCCAACCTTTATATCAACCCTGTCACTAAATAGAATAGAAAGAAGAGAAGAGAGAGATCCTTGAACCTAATTTCTTTCTTCTTGTTTCTTCTTTGAGCACAATTACTGACAAACTACAACCAACTCCCCTGAATGGTTACCAACAATAACCCACCCCAACCCTCAGGGCCCTAATATTTACATACCCTCTGAAAAGTCCCCAGAATTCCAAATGTCACACAATTGCAGAAATTATTTACAGCTGGCAAAACCACACCTCTGCTACAGCACAAGGCAAATCATAGTCAGCTGCTACAGACAATACAAAGCGGCACCGTATCCCCACACCTGGGATTAAAACTAAAACATATTTTTATAGTATTTCCGTGTGTGTGTGTGTGTGTGTGTGTGTGTTTAAGAAACCAAAATTCCAGAATTCTCACTACAGCATTACAAAATGAAACACCACCAAAGGAGGGTTCCTATGTGCTTCAAGAGAGTGCTGAGAGAGCATAGTGACCCAGATGGGCTTAGGGAAGTTGCAGGGACAGGAGAGATCTGAGAGGTTACAGTGTCACAAAGCATAGGAATTCTGCATGAGGGAGGACAGGAAACTTCAGGGGGAGCTGAGAACAGAAGCTGTGGGGCTGTAGCTCCCGAGGGGAGATGGAGAAAGACCCAGGAAGGAGCTAAGCTGAGGTGGATAAACTGGTTGTGACTAAAATTTTCATCCAGGGCACCCCCAAGTTGAATGGAAAGCTTGTCAGAGAGAAAAATGTCCTGAGTCACAAAGGAGAGGCAGCTCTTCCATGTGATTGGGGGCCCAGCAGGGCAGAGGAGCTTCCTGGCACACTCCTGTGACTTCTGTATTAATAGACAAAGCAGGCAGCTCCAGGGTTATACTTGCCCAGTAAAGAATGAAGGAGAAAGCCAGAGCTTTGGGGAAAGAGGAAAGTCTAAGTGTCTTTAGTAGAAAGATGTGCCCACATGGGTGTAGAGAGATACCCAGATGGTGTAGAGAGATACTGCAGCAGGCCAGTGCCAAGAGATGCTAGACAAGTGCCCAGACAGGTTCAGAAAGCTCTAAGAGCCAGAGAGACAAGAATGGAATGCTCAAGGAGTCGCAGGTGGAGAGGGGTAGCTGAGGAGTCAGGTTCTAGAACTGAATCAAGTTCGAGATCAGATGCAGCAGAAACTAGCAATGCACACCTACAAACCATCTGCTTAGTTCAGAAGGACCGAGTCTCCTGGAAGGGAGCTCAGGATGGGGTCTGCCACCCAGGGTGACCCTGTAGCCATCCCAGGGAATGCATGAGCAGGGTCTGCTAAATAGGCGCCTCTGTCATTTGTCCTGAGTTTGACTGCTAGATGGGACAGCCTTACCAAAACATGTAACAATCACTAAATAACACATTGTGGTAACATGTAACATGACTATATTGAGCACGGCCAGAAATGGAGTGAAGGGTTTTTTTAATATCCCATATGAAATTTAAAATAAATATGTAAGGGGAATTTTCTGGGTGGGACAGCGGCATTATTTCTATTACTTGGGCGGTTTTAGATTGTGTTTGTTTAATTGAAAGAACGTGTTATCTCTTATGACTTGTGTGTGTGTGTGTGTGTGTGTGTGTGTGTGTATGTGTGTGTGTGTGTGTGTGTGGATGTAGATTCTGGGGGGAGGGATGACTAACAGGAACTTCATTCATGGAGAAGAGGGTAGGAGAAAGAGGAGCAGTTTTGGGTCTGCCAATGAATTACAGATAAGTTTTTCAAAATATAAATTGGAGATGGTTCAGGGTATGGGATGGGCTCTTCAGAGTAAGAGAACATTGTGTGTCCTAACCTGACGGCCTGGGGTAACATTGTTTCTGTTTGAGCCACAGTCAACAGTGAGGGATTAGATAGAAGTCTCTCCCGTCTGGGGAAGCAGAGACTGTGGCCACATAGGAAACAACCTTGAAACCTGCCACAGAGGGCCTCTGAAAGCCTCTGCAGTATAGACTGTCAAAGCAGATGCTGAGCCTGATGGCCAACTGATGGGCAGAGTGAAGGGAATTTTATGTAAGAAGTGGGAAATAGTAAGAGCTGGAGGGGATGGGAACTCCACAAGCAGAGCAACAGAACAAGATAATTTGAACACAGGGAACTTCCCAGAGACTCATACTCCAACCAAGGACTATTCGTGGAGATAACCTAAAACTCCTGCACAGATGTAGCCCATGGCAGTTCAGTGTCCAAGTGGGTTACATAGTAATGGAAAGAGGGACTGCCTCTGACATAATCTGATTGGGCTGCTCTTTGAGCACCTCCCCCTGAGGGGGGAGCAGCCTCACCAGGCCACAGTAGAGGACAATGCAGCCACTTTTGATGAGAACTGATAGACTAAGATCAGAAAGGAGAGGAGAACCTCCCCTATCAGTGGACTTGGGGAGTGGCATGCATGCAGAAAGGGGAGGGAGGGTGGGAT
>NW_026592325.1:31368-32367 GCF_907164565.1 Psammomys obesus | reverse complement strand
CTCTTCATCCTGGATGGCATAGATGAGCCAGCATGGGTCTTGGAGGGTCAGAATCCTGAGCTGTGTCTGCACTGGAGTCAGACACAGCCAGTGCACACGCTCCTGGGCAGTTTGGGGAAATCCATCCTCCCTGGAGCTTCCTTCCTGCTCACAGCTCGGACCACAGCTCTCCAGAGGCTCATTCCTTCCTTGGGGAGGCCGTGTTGGGCTTCTCTGAGTCTGGATGAAAGGAATATTTGTACAAATATTTCACAGAAGACAGCCAAGCTCTTAGAACCTTTAGGCTTGGTTGAATCAAACCCAGTGCTCTAGGCCCCATATTTGGAGCCTTGAGTGCCCTAGCTGTCTTTGCTTGCCTGCAGTAGCAGATAGCCTGGGGGCACACCTCTTACTGACCACACTAATCACCATATCCTTTGTCTAACTAACTTTCCCCAGATTGGCCCCTGGGGAGGCAGATTAGAGGTCTCTGCTGTCTGGCTGATGAGGGGATCTGGTGAAAAAGGACCTTCAGAAATCAAGTTCTGTGAGGCTGGCATTGGCACTTCCCTGAAAATGGGTGTTCATCAAAAGCAGTCCAACTCTAGGCATTACAGTGTTCCCCGCCCAGGTATACAAGAGTTCTTTGCAGCAGTGTCCTATGTCTTGACGTGTAGGCAGAAGTGGAGGGACAGTCTTCAAAACATAATTGTGAAAACATTGCTAAACCTGTATGAAAGGCATATCGTATTTGATATACTGAATGCTTTCCATTCAATCTTTTGAATAAATGGGGAATGAGAGAAACGAAGATGAAGGTTGCCTTGGGAGACAAAGTTGAACCTGCTATGGGGCATCCTAGAGGAAACCCTACATTATCTGGGTTTGTTCTACTGTCTGTATGAGATTCGGGCTGAGGATCTCCTTACACAGGTGATGCACAATTGTCAAGAAACAAGGACACCAGTCCAGACAGATATGGAATACCCAATGTTCCAGACAGACATGAAACACCTGGAT
>NW_026592325.1:18780-31358 GCF_907164565.1 Psammomys obesus | reverse complement strand
GGAATACCCAATGTTCCAGACAGACATGAAACACCTGGATGGTCCAGACAGATGTGGAGCTCATGGTGGTCACTGTCCACATTAAGTTGGCTGCCATATGAAGCTGGGTTGGGGGTGGACAGCAGCAATAAATACTGAAGGTCCCCAGGATGGTTCTATGGGTATCGAGACACAGCCCTCTCTCCAGCCTCCCTGTGGATCCCATGAGCCCACCTATTCTAAGCACCAGCAACACTCTTAGCAGGCTCCAGGCAGCAGGATTCAGGTCTCCACTGTCACTTTGTAGTCTGACTACATTTTTATGCCCACCTCTCTATGCTGAGCACTTTGGAGAGGATGTGAACTACTACCTTCCCCTCTATCTCTGTGAGAATCACCCACATTCTCTGGAAAAGAGACTTCCATCTTCACAATAATTTTGTCCTTACTCTCACAAGGGTTAAATAGACTTTTGGCATGTTTCCTTTCTGAGGAATTGGTCATTCAAATCCTGAAGGTGCCTCTCTCTTATCTTACCTTGGCCCTAAGGTCTTGTTCTATCACCTCAGAATAAATACGTGTGAGAGAAAGAGTCTGTAATTTTCCCTGCAAAGATGATTTCCCTGTTTGTTTCAGTGATGTCACTATGGTCCCAACCTCTTATCCTGAAATGCTTTCTGATCTCCTGCCTATCCCAGAAGTGTGGTGGACTTGCCCTTCTGGTGTTCCCTGCCTCTGTTGTAGTATTTCAGTATATTATCAGTGTGTGCCTCTCTCTCTACTCTCTATGTGACTTATACCATAAATATCCTTTAAGCACAGGTTTTATTCTAGGACCTACAAGTTGTAAGAGGAAAAATATAATTGCTCCCCCAAGGAGCTCAAAAACTGTGGTGAATGCTGGCAGTAATTACTGTAGGGTGTGTCGCTGGCGGTAGGAGAGACACAAATGAGATGGAACAGAAATAGAAAGAGTCTCAGAACTGTTTTGTTCATTTGTCTATAATATTTTCACAAGTTAAAACCTTTTCTTGTGATAAACTGCATTTTGACTGTTTATAATCACAGTTTGTAATCCTGTCACTCAGGAGGCAAAAGTAAGAATGCTTAAATCTTGAATTTAGAGCAGTCTGGACACCATAACAAAGTCGCAACCCCTGAAGAGATGACACAAAAATAGTGATGTGGTATTAAAGACGATAACACAGATAAGGAGAAGGAAAAGGGGGAAATGGGTCAAAGAGCATAAATGTGATCCAACAACATTATACACACTATGAAGATGTCCAAATGATTCTCATTTTATATAATTAATATGAACTAATTAAAAACATGTTTGTCAAAGAAAAGTGAAGATATATCAACTACCAAAATGAGGAAAATTAAGAACTATAATTCCATTTCTCAGTGGAATTATATATTATAATTATATTATTAAGAACTGAAGCTTTGTGGTACCCACCTATCACCCCAAACTCAGAAAGCTAAGAAAGAAGATCATAAGTTCCAGTCTAGCCTGGGCCACATTGTGTGACTGTGTCTCAAAAGATCAAGTGTTAGGATGTAACTCAGTGGAATAGTGCTTTTCTGGCATGCTTAAGAATTCTAAGTTCAGTCCCCAGCCTGGAAGTGTAGGGGAAGGGAATGAGTTGAAGTGTACCCTTTAGCCTTTTTTTGTATATACTTTCTATGGGGAAGTATGTATTTAAAGGATATAAGGTACAGCAATATGTTGTGTCTTATTCTCACCTTTCTTATCTTAAACAAAGTCTGTCTCCTCCAGATACTATGAAATCTAGCACAATGCCATTTTAATACAACTGTGCTATTCCCTAGGAAAAGTGCCATCACAGACTGAGCAATTCTTCTCTTCTTGGCCATTTTATGTTCTTTCTAGGTGTTCGTGGTAATAATCAAGGAGGAGTGGCCTAATGTACGGCCTTCAGAACAGTCCTGAGCAGGTATGGAGGCAGGTATGGAGGCAGGTATGGAGGCAGAGGGGCCAGATGAGGATAACAACCCAGGACACTAGAGCAGAAATGCAGAACTTGGAAGGTACAGTGGCCTCAGGAGCCTGGAGACAACCTCATGCAAATGTGAGAGGCTGCGGCTGTGAGGGGACTAGAGAGCCAGAGTCAGCCAGACACGGCAGAAGGATCAGGAAGGAAAGCCTCAAGCAAAAGAGTTTAGAGGTGAAGACTGGCCACAGCCACAGGAGGGGAAAGGAGCAGCTCCGGGTATTAAAGCATTGGAGACAGCAGGGTGAGCATTTTCATATATGTGACTTATAATAAAGCTTCATGCTTTCTGAATAATATATTTATAATTTTTACGTTCAGTCAGTGTGAATATTAAACATGCATCAAAAATGCCATCAAAGGTTTAGTGCCTGATTTATTTGACATTCATTGAATTTTATAAAATTTGAATAAAACCTCTTTTTACTGTTTGTTTCAATCGTTCTTGGCCAGCCCTCCTTTTTTAGATGTTTTGTTTGTAGTGCTCTAAAGCAAGCCTGAAATATGCTAAGCAAGCACTAATGCTGAGCCACATTCTGAGCTTTTCTGAGTTGGACTAGCCTAGAACTCACTACAGGCATTCTCTACTGCCCTGAGCTAATGTTTTGTGGTTGATGTTCTCAGGTTTATGAATCTGAAGTTGTTAAACTTAAAATGAACACTTAGGCTTTTAGGAGACTGCAAGATCTGTTGTCCTCACCATCATCTGAGCAGCAGGGACCCCGGCTGTCCTGGTTTCCCATCCTAGACTGAGCAAAGCACAGCTCTATGTGCAGACAGCTGATTTTTAGCCTCGACATGGCTCGGTAGACCTAGAATGGGAGATGAGTTTGGAAGGAAGACATACTGGTGCATACTAAATCAAAGAGTTTCTAAGGTATTGCAGTGAAGGTATTTGGAAAGAAGAGAGAAGTACGTGGCTGACGTTCAAAATGAAGCCTGAAGCCTGGCAGCAGAAGAGCTCGCTCAAGGGCTAAGATGAAAAACTCAAGTGACAAGACATGCTGGAGAGGATGTGGAGAAAGGGAAACCCTCCTCCACTGCTGGTGGGAATGTAAACTTGTACAAACACTTTGGAAATCAATTTGGTGCTTTCTCAGACAATTAGGAATAGTGCTACCTCAAGATCCACTATACCTCTACTAGGCTTATATACAAGAGATGCAACAAGGACATTTGCCCAACCATGTTTATAGCAGATTTATTTTTAATAGCCAGAAGCTGGAAATAGCCCAGATGTCCCTCAGTTGAGGAATGGATACAGAAATTGTGGTATATCTACACAATGGAGTATTATTCAGCGATAAAAACAAACAAACAAACAAATAAACAAGGAAATCATGAAATTTGCAGGTAAATGGTGGGAACTGGAAAAGATCATCCTGAGTGAGGTATCCCAGAAGCAGAAAGACACACGGGGTATATACTCATTCATAAGTGAATATTAGACATATAATATAGGATAAACATACTAAAATCTGTACACCTAAGGAAGCTAATCAGGAAGGAGGACTCTGGCTAAGATGCTCAATCCCCGTTCAGAAAGGCAAAGAGGATGAACATCAGAGGAGGAAGAAAACAGGAAACAGAATAGGAGCCTACCACAGAGGGCCTCTGAAAGGCCCTGTTCTGCAGGGTATCAAGGCAGATGCTGAGACTCATAGCCAAACTTTGGGCAGAGTGCAGGGAACCTTATGAAAGAAGTGGGAGATACTGAGACCTGGAAAGAACAGGAGCTCCACAAGGAGAGCAACAGATCCAAAAAGACTGGGTACAGGGATCTTTTCTGAAACTGATACTCCAGGCAAGGATCACTCATGGAGATGGCCAGGAACCCCTGCACAGATGTAGCCCATGGCAATTCAGTATCCAAGTGGGTTCCATAGTAATGAGGACAGGGATTGTCTCTGACAGGAACTGATTGGCCTGCTCTTTGATCACCTCCCCCTGAGGGGAGAGCAGCCTTACCAGACCACAGAGGAGGACAATGCAGCCACTCCTGTTGAGACCTGATTGACTAGGATCAGAGGGAAGGGGAGGAGGACCTCCCTTATCAGTGGCCTGGGGGAGTAGCAGAGATGGGGAAGAGGGAGGAAGGGTGGAATTGGCAGGGGAGGAGGGAGGGAGGTACAGGGAGGATACAAAGTGAATAAACTATAATTAATAAAAATAATTTTTAAAAAAAGAATGGCGAGAGTAAGTGATCAGGAATGATATAGGGTAAAGTCTATCCAGCACTCCCTGAATCCTCTCCCACTCAGGCTGAAGTCGTTCTCTCCCATTACATCTCCTTTGCTCTCTCCATCAACCTTCTCTGGCTTTCTGTTCTTGGAAGGGGTTGGGCTCCATGTGAACCAACATGGCCACAGTGCTACGACCAGGCTCAACATTCCATCACTGACTCATTCTCAACCATGTCTCCTGAGCACAGTTTCCAACATTATCTGTTTCTGACTTTCTTTTACTGCCACCAGGATTCTGGAATCCTGTGCCAAAGGAAGGTAGATATGTTCACATCCAAGGGAAGAAAGATATCTGAATTATCAAGGTCCTCCTTTGTGCCAAGCTCTGTGATGGGCACTGTAGATTTTTTTTTTAAACTGGGTAGGAGATGGTGTGGAGAGGGGAGCAGAGGTGTGGATCTGATGTGGGGAGAGCAGGGGCTGGGGGAGGGCAGGAGGTGAGAGGGATGGGAGAGAGAAGGGAAACGGAGGAAGGCATCTCTGAGACAAGCTGGAGACCTCCAACAGGGTAGGCACCTGGGAGGAAATAGGGGTGACTCTAGCTGAGATTCTTAGCGGTGGGAGCATGGAGACTAAAGTGGCCACCTTCTAGCCAGACAGCACTCCTAGAGGAGAGAGGGGAACACTGACTCACTCATAAAATCTTAGACCCAAAAATCACTCCACCTACAAGAAGTGTAGGTATGAAAAGAGAACAGAGATTATGGGAATGTCCAACCAATGACTGGCCCAACCTGAGACCTATCCCACGGTATAGAGCCAACCCATGACACTATTAATGATGCTCTGCTATGCTTTCAGATGACAGCCTAGCATATGTTCTCTGAGAGGCTCTGCCCAGCAGAGGATCGAAACAGATGCTAAGACTCACAGCTAAACATGGGGTGGAGGTTGGGGAGCCTTGTGGAAATGTTAGGGAAAGGATAGAAGGACCCAGAGGGAACAAGAACCCCACGAGAAGACCAACAAAGGCAACTAACCTAGCCCCATGGGGCTCACAAAGATTGAAGCACCAACCAGAAAGTATGCATGGTCTGGACCTAGGCTACTACATCTGTGTACGTGATGGGCAGCTTGGTCTTGGGGGGGGGGGTTCCCACTTTTAGTGAGATGAGTGAACTTAAAATCAGACATGAGTCCTGTACTCTGGCAGGCAGGGCCTCGGCAAGCTCAGATGAAACTCTCAAGTCTGATCTAGCCCAGGCATCTGCAGAGATTTCTGAATGTATTTCACAACAGAAAATGAATTGAAATGTTGACTCTCCACCCCCAGAGTTCAGAGGAAGAACATGTCTAATGTCTGCCTTCCTGGTGAGGAGCCAGAGTCTCTTTCACATTCAAAGAATGTGTTCACTAGCAGAGGACTTCAGAGCCCTGCCCAGTGGATACAGACACCAGCGGGCCTACAGAAGAACAGGGTGAGTAGTGAAACCAACAGAATCCACCAAACCATTTGAGTTGTGGAAGGTAAGCCCTGGCCTGACCTCACTAAGGCATATTGTGACAGACATAGGGACCTGTCCTGAAAGCCAAGGTCCAGGGCGCCAGCACCTGCTTGAAGAGTCTACAGACAAGCTCTGGAGGGTGGTAGACCGCTGGGCTCACCTGTGTGCTTCATGTGTCCACTCCTGCCATAGCCTACCCTGCACCCTCCTGTCTGACCTGGACCTGCAGGAATAAAAGTCTCATATGGTGAGGGGTTAAGCAGGAGAATCGGGGATGAGAAGCAGACAAAAGCAATAGCTAGGCACAGGTGGACTTATGGCAAACAAGCTTATTAAGAGGTAGAACATCAGATATGCTGTCTGCAGGTGGAGGGGGCAGGAAACATCCAAGGTCAGCAGAGGTCTCAGTCAGACAATATTGGGAAAGAGAACATGGGATACTTCAGACACAGCTGCCTTGGAACTGATAACTACAGATAGAGTCTGGTCTCCAGAAGCCTCAACCTTTACTCTAGAAGGCACTAGCTCCAGTGTCAGAGAAGTCTTGGTAAGGCTACTCCTGGACAAGGACACAGAACTAAATTTCTTTTCGTCCTTTCATCAGAGCCTCTGAGAAGTTCTTGGGTTGGTCTGGCTCCTCACATATCCCCCTCCCTTTTTTTAAAGCCAGATGAGTAATAAGTGTCTGAATGTTTAAGAGACCTTGATATCTCTTACATCATCAAATGTCTCCTAATAGCATCAAAAATTTACCAATACCAGTATCCTGCATATAATACTGAATGAACATTGAAGAATGTTAAAAGGGTTAAATCCTTATAGCTTATATAATAAATCTTGGCCAGCTCCAATTAAAAATTGATTGCAAGTTTGACATAGCTTAGGTCAGTACCTAATTAAAGGTTAATAAATCTTAATGAACATGTTCATAATTCCATATTTCCTATAAATGTTTTAAATTGTCTATCTTCATTGTACAGGTCTATCATAGCCTACAGTAGCACAGACACATCTTTAGCCAATATGGCACCGTAAAGTTAACTGATGTTGTACAGGTTGGACACCTAGAAGAGGTGTGATAAGTAACACAGCTGTTAAGCACTTCTTGACTTTTCATTTTTTATCCATACGTTTTTGTGTTGTCAAAGATACAAAATATTATAAACAAGCTGATTAACAAAATGGGCTATTTGCAGTTGCTGGTAAAAGCCACCATTAAATCGGCTGTAGGCAGCATAGACTATTGAACAAATATTAAAGTAAGGAATATACGTAACTATCAACAATAGAATTGATACAAGTACTTCTGAAGTGTCCCATACTCTCTTGAATGGGAGGACTCTCAGGCAGTAACATATAAGAAGGGTTAATATTAGTAGTGAGTCTAAACATGAAAGAATGTCCATGTCATAATTGTTCATTTTTCTCTAACATGGTCAGTCGCATTGTTCAGGGCTGTGACTGAACAGACAAAGGTCTGGCTAAACATTTTCCTGTGGAGATATAGGCATGTGAGGATTGGCAATGAGGGGATCCTAGGAATTTATCCTCATCCAGACTAGTTGGGCATCTCCAAGACAAGTTGACCAGAACCTCATGCTGTCCACTCAGAGACAGAGTTCAGAACCCTGGAACATGCCCAAAGGGGAATTCCATTCGGAAATCAGGGCTCCAGATTATCGTATACTGGGAAACATTCATTCAATAAGGAAATCTGTGGGTGGTTAGACTGGAAAATTGAAGTGATGAATGATTCAATGATAATTGCAAAACTACAATTGATCCCTCCCAAACCCCAAAGCCATAAGCATTTTAAGTTACTCAGATAAGAAGGTAAACTTTAACATGCTATATATTGTCTTTAAGTGTTATCCTTTACATATCTTAAACAATTTTCTAGGACCTTTGTAACTTATAAAAGCCCTTTTGATGTTTTATTCTGTAAACATACATATCCATCTCAATCTTAATTTATGAATCTTTGTTTATTAAAATAATTTTATCTTTTAATATAGATCCTTCTTTTTTCTTTTTTTAACTTTTATTAATTATACTTTATTCACTTTGTATCCCCCATAAACCCCCTCTCCTCCCCTCTCAATCCCTCCCTTCCTCCAACCTTTGCATGCATGCCCCTCCCCAAGGCCACTGATAGGGGAGGACTTCTTTTCCTTCCTTCTGATCCTAGTCAATTAGGTCTCATCAGGAGTGGCTGCAGTGTCTTCTTCTGTGGCCTGGTAATGCTGCTTCCCCCTCAGGGGGAGGTAATTAAAGAGCAGGCCAATCAGTTCATGTCAGAGACAGTTCCTGTTTCTATTAAAATGGAACCCACTTGGATACTGAACTGCCATGGGCTACATCTGTGCCGGGGTCTTAGGTTATCTCCATGCATAGTCCTTGGTTGGAGTATCAGTCTCAGGAAAGACCCCTGTGCTCAGATTTTTTGGTTCTGTTGCTCTCCTTGTGGAGTTCCTGTCCTCTCCAGATCTTACTGTTTCCCACTTCTTTTCTAAGATTCCCTGCACTCTGCCCAAAGGTTGCCCATAAGTCTCAGCATCTACATTGATAGTCTGCAGGGCAGAGCTTTTCAGAGGTCCTCTGTGTCAGGCTCCTGACTTGTTCCCTCTTAAGAAATCATCTTTAATTGTTCTGTGCACCTTGCACATCCCATGTATATTACTTGAGAGAGTTTACATATTTACAGGACAAAAGGACCAAACAGCAATAGAATGGAGATGGCCTTGACAAGACTCATTCTCCAGGATTCTGAGATGCTGAAACTCATTTATTCCAGCATCGTACATCATCCAGCTTCAGACTGCTTCAGCTGTTGCTTCATCAAAACTTGCTTTTCAGACAACATCAAAGCAGCAAACCCATTTGGTGCAGCCTTTCAGACTGTTCCAATAAGGACTTCATTTAAACCTGCAATTTCACAACATTTAAAGACTGAATAACAAATGTTATAGCTTTAAAAAAATAACTTTGTTTTCTATACTTTAAACAAAAATTTAATATTTCTTTTATTTACTTACTTACTTTGCATCTCAGTCACAGCCCCCTCCATCCTGTCCTCTTGGTCCCACCCTCCCAACCTCTTCCTCCTTTTCTGCCTCCCCTTCTCCTCAGAGAAGGGGAGCCCTCCCTGCCCTGTACCAACCCACCCCAACACATCAAGTTGCACCAGGACTAAGCACATCCTCTTCCACTGAGGCCAGACAAGGCAGCCCAGCTAGGGGCAAGTGATCCAATTTTCTTTATCCATTATTCATTGAGGGACATCTGGGTTGTTGCCAGTTTCTGGCTGTTATTAAAGCTGCTATGAACACAGTCTTTGTGGTATGGTGGAGCATCTTTTGGATATATGTCCAGGAGTCACATAGTTGTGTCTTGAGGTAGACCTACTCCCAATTTTCTGAGAAAGTGACAGATTGATTTCCAAAGTGGTTGTACAAGTTTACACTCCAACAGCAATGGAGGGGTGACCCCCTTGCTCCACATTCTCATCAACAACTGGTTTTCTTAAGACTTAACCATTTTTCCAATTCTTTTGGTCCCCCCAAAAGGGATACTACACCCCCAATCAGCAGGAAGTAATATTAATATTGTGATGTCACATTCCTTTAAAGTTGGGTCAATAAGTTTTGGTTGTTCTATTCAGTGATGGATGCTTGTTCTTAAAGAGAGTTGGTTACAAGTTATTAACCAATCTTGATCAAGGAAAAACCAAGGAATATAAAATTAGACTCAGGGATCTTTCTTTTTTCTTTTCTCTATCCATTTTTCTTAGGTAAGTAGAAAGTGGTTGAGAAGAAAAAAGGCAACCCAACAGGAGGAAAAGAGTTCCAAGAGCAGACACAAAAATCAGAGACCCACCCATTCTCACACTCAGGAGTCCCTTAAAAATTAACACTATATGCAGAGGACCAGACGCCAACCTGTGTAAGCCCTGTGCTTGATGCTTCAATCTTTGTGAGTTCATATATGCCTTACTTACTTGATTCAGGGGGCCTTGTTCTCCTGGTATGCTTTATTCCCTCTGGCTCTCACGCTCCCTCTGCCTCCTCTTCCTTGGGGTACCCTGAGCTCCAAGGGGAGGGATTTGATGGAGACATACCATTTAGAGCTGTGTATCCCTCTCTGCATAATGTCTGGCTGTGGGTCTCTGCATCCATTCCTATCTGTCTTCTTCTTCTGCTGCTGTGGTATTCAAGTATAAGGGTCAGTATGTGATTTATGCTGTACTAATGTTTCTTTTACAAACTTGAGTGTCCTTGTTTGGGCCATAAATGTTAAGAACTGAAATGTCCTCTTGGTGGATTTTTCCTTTGACGAATATGTAGTGTTCTTCCCTATCTATTTTGATTAATTTTGGTTTGAACTCTATTTTGTTATATATCAAAATAGCTATCCCAGCTTGCTTCTTAGGAATATCTTTTCCTAATCCTTTACCCTGAGGTAATGTCTGTCTTTGAGGTTGAAGTGTTGTGGTGGTTTGAAGGAAAATGGCCTCCTAGGCTCATAGGAAGAGGCACTATTAGGAGGTGTGGCCTTGTTGGAGTAGGTGTGGTGTCTGTTGGAAGAAGTGTGTCATGTGTGGCAAGGCCATGTGTGGCAGTCTCTTCTTGCTGCCTGCAGATCAAGATGCAGAACTAATTCTCAGATAACTCTCTAGCACCATGTCTGCCTGTGTGCCGCCATGCTTGATAGTGGACTAAACCTATGAGCTGTAAACCAGCCCTAATTAAATGTTTTTCTTCATTAGAGTTGCTGTGGTCATGCTGTCTCTTCACAGCAATAGAAACCCTAACTAAGGTATGTTTCTTGTATGCAGGGGAAGGATGAATTTTGTTTTCATATTCTTTCTCTTAGCCTGTCTGTTTTTATTGGAGAATTTAGTTTATTGACATTAAAAGATATTAATGACCAATGATTATTAGTTCCTCTTATTTGCTATTGTTTTAGTAGTGGTGGTCGTGTGTGTGTGTGTGTGTGTGTGTGTGTGTGTGTGTGTGTTTCCCTTTTTTTTGCTTTTGCTGGTGTAAAATTATTTATTTCTTGTGTATAGTTATACTGCTTGTATTGGAGTTATTCTTCTAGAATCTTCTGTAGGATTGATTTGTAGATAGATATTGTTTAAATTTGACTTTGTTATGGAATGTCTTGTTTTCTTTATCTATGGTGATTAAAAGTTTTGCTGTGTATATTAGTCTGGGCTGGCATCCATGGTCTCCTAAAGTCTACAAGACATCTGTCCAGATACTTCTGGCTTTTAAAGTCTCTGTTGAGTAGTCAGGCTTAATTCTAATAGGTCTGCCTTTATATGTTTATTACTTGGCCTTTTTACCTTGCAGCTTTTAATATTATTTCTTTGTCCTGTATGTTTAGTGTTTTGATAATGATGTGGTGAGGGAACTTTTTCTGGTCCAATGTATTTTGTGTTGTGTAAGCTTCTTGTACCTTTGTAAGCATATCCTTCTTAATACCAGGAATTTTTTTTTCTGTGAATTTGTTAAATAGATTTTCTGGGCCCTTAAGATAGGATTCTTCTTCTATTCCTATTATTCTTAGGTTTGGTCTTTTCATAGCATCCCAGATTTCCTGAATGTTTTGTGTCAGGAACTTTTTAGATTTAGCATTGTCTTTGACCAATGTATTAGTTTCTTCTAACAATGGCAGTAGGGGCTGTCTCTGACTATGTTGCCTGCCTTTGGATCCCTTTCCCCTGGCTTGGCTCCCTTATCTGGCCTCAAGTGGGAGAGGATGCACTTGTTCCTGCATTGACTTAATGTGCCAGGGTGGGTTAACATCCATGGAGAGTCTCTCCTCTGAGGAGAAGGGGAAAAGGGAATGGGGGAGAGAGTGTGAGGGAGGAGAAGAGGGAAAAGGTTACAATCAGGCTGTAAAGTAATTAAATAAATTAATTAATTAGTATTAACTTTTTATAGTATGTTAGTATTGTGTTCATAAAAACTGTATAATTAAAACAAACCAAAACATTAAAATCATAACGTTAATATCTTTAGCTCAAAGAAGCTAAGCCCACAGGTAACTGAGAGAGCAATGGGATTTTTAGATGAAGAAGAGGGAAGAATTAACTTCCCAAGTCTTGTGCAGAAGTTTTAGTTTTTTTAAAAACTCCATTGTGTCATGTGAATGTGTTTTTTGTTTTGGTCCCAAGTGTGAGATGTGGAAATGCTTTATCCACCACTGAAAACAGACTCACTAGGCAGTGAGACCTTTGTCAGCTAAAAAGAGAGTTGGGAGAGAGCATATGATGTTTTCGAAATGGAAACTGCCTCGTTAAAAGTATGGTTTTTGCCAACTAGAAAATCTGCTTGTTTGAACTCTGAGAAGGTAGAAATAAGAGCCCAAAGATAGAGAGAGAACACTTTGCATCACTTCCAGGTGCCCCTAGAGAGAAGGGCTCCAGGGAACATTTCGAGGTTGCTTCTACCATTTGCTATTTGCTGTTTGACTGGACTTCGAGAATCCAGACAACTGAGATTGGTATTTCCCCAAAGAACCCAAAGACCCTAACCAGCAGGAAGTAACTAGAAAGATCTTCCTCCTTTGCCCCTACTAACCTACTTTCTCTCCTAACTAGGGTCAAGGGACGTTGGAAGGGAGGTAGAGGTGTTTAAGAGTCCTGAACAAAGTAGGTTTTTGAAAAATCTAAGTCTTCAAAGTCTAAGAAATGTCACCAGCTTAGTTTTAACTTTTAACAGTGGCACACTTCCTCCAACAAGGCCACACCTCCAAGTAGTGCCGCTCCCCTTGGCCAAGCATCCAAACGCATTAGTCTATGGGGCCATTCCTATTAAAAACCACCACAGCGTCTTAAGCTGTCCTCTCTCTCTCTCTCTCTCTCTCTCTCTCTCTCTCTCTCTCTC
>NW_026592325.1:0-18770 GCF_907164565.1 Psammomys obesus | reverse complement strand
CAAGGAAAAAAAAAAAAAACATGTTTGAATCTGTAATGGGAGTTCCAAGTCCCATATTCCAGACTCAGCTTCTCAGCTTTAACCCAACTTCGGCAACAGCAGCTGCTTTTTTTTTTTTTTTTTTTTTTTTGTAATAGTGTGGAGTCTCATTCACCTGATTAGCACTGAATTTGAGCTGGTAAAACCCAGTAGTGAAAGGAGAAGAGAAAGATAGCTTAAGGTGAGAAATACTCTAGACCTTTTGTCATTATGAAGTTGTCTGAGTTAATGTTTGCCCTTCCTCTGCAGGATTTCCCCTGACCTGCCTCCCTGTGGTTGCCTCTCTTCATCTGTCTATGTACCTCCCTCTCAGGCCTCTAGTGAGGAGGGTCTCTCCCAGTATGTTTCAACTGCTGCAAAATTCCCTGTGTCAGTCATGAAAATCCAGGAAAAACCAGCAGGCTTTTTTGTCCACAATACTTTTTCTAGGGGTTTAGTATTCTCTGCCTTGTGCAAATGAAAGGTAGAGGGGAATTTATTAATCCTGTATATGATAAAAGAGAAGGGGCATTTGGTGATTTACCTAAGCTAGTCAGAGATATTTCAAGTAATTTTAAAACTGTATTATCAAAGGAGGAGGAAGAGGAATAAAAACAAAAAGATGATGAAGAGAAAGGAGAGGGAGAAGGAGGAGGAGAAGAAGGGGAAGGAATGAGAGGCTGAAGGAAAGAAAAGAGAAGAAATGTCCTGTTTACCTTCTGAGGCATCATGAATCAGAAGTAATTCAAGACTTGACCCAAGTCAAGTTCCTGGTCCTCAGGGACATTTATCTCTATCTTTTACTTTCTGATATTATCTTTTGTCTCCCCTTCCTCCATCTCTTTTGGAGTAGACTGACTAGATTTATAGGGGTGTTGAACTACAATTGAATCATATTTATACTGTGAATCTAGTCCCTAACCAAATGTCATAGTTCACACTCATCAATAGGAAACTCATGTGACTCTCAGAAACAATATTTTGTCTTTAAACTTTCACCTTCACATTCCCAATATCTTTACATTTACACACCCATTTAGGGAACCAAAGGAAGACTTTCAGAATGAAGGTAAAGAACTTCTCTAAGTGATGTATTATAAGAACTAGAATGCAGAAGGGAAGAAAGCATTTTGAGAGAGAGGGTGTCCATTAGTCTTACCCTCTCTATATATATTTATCACAGCTATCCTCATTTTTGGTAATTTTCCCTGTACTTGTAAACATATTTAGTGCAGCTTGAACCAGTGAAGTGTAGAGTAGTAGGACCAGTGATAATAAATAAAGAAGACGAAAGCAATAGCTAAAACCAGAGGACTTGTATAGGCTGATGACTTATGTCAAGCAAGTTTATTAAGAAATGTTATAGAGCTTGAGATCATCAGAAAAAGATCACAGACTCAATCTAATTATAATTAAATGGATTTATTGTTACTGCTAACAGGACAAAAGTCTTGAAGCTAAATCTAAGGCATGCCAATAAGAGAAAAAATAAGAGGAGTTTTTTATTTTTTAAATTTTTATAATTTATTCACTTCATATTCTGATTGTAGCTCCCTCTCTTATTTCTTCCTGATCCCACCCTCCCTCCTTCTTCCCCCAATGCCCCTTGCCTAATCCACTGTAAGGGGCAGTCCTCCTCCCACACTATCTGACCCTAGCCTATCAAGTTAAGAGGGGGATTTAAAGGCAAAACTGCAAGGACATTAAGCAAGTGAAGAAATGATCTATTTTGCCATGATTAAACAGGATTTCAGGATGACCTGAAAATAATCCTTCACTGTCTGCATAAGCAAGTTATAAAAGCCAAAAAAAAAAAAAAAAAAAAACCCAAAACCAAACAACAGCAACAAAAACCCAGTTGTCATATTCTTACCATAACAAAGCAAATAGCCACAACTGCACATTTCTAAGTAGGTGTTATTGAGTCAGGTTTGTTTGCTAGAAATTCATCTTCAAGAAATTTGAGTCTGGGACATAATGGCTTATTAGATACTAAGCTGGAGACAGCTATGGTCAGAGAGAACTAAGTCAGACAATGTCAGCAAAGAGAACAAGGGATATATCTCACACAGCTGCCCTTGGACGGATAACCATAGCCCAGGGGGAAGAGTTGGCTCATGGGAAACTGCAACCTTGACTCTATGAGGAGACACTGGTTCCAGTGTTAGACCAGCCTTGCTGTGTCCACTCCTGAACAAGAACACAAAATTACAATTCCCTTTGTCATTTCATTAGGACCTCTGGAAAAGTCTTGAGGTAGTTTAGTGTCCCATAACTGTTCTTCCAACTTAGTTGGCTCTAGATTGTCACCACTGTGTGGTACCTAGGGACAGGAGATTTCTTCAAAGAGGACAGCTTGGACACAGACTAGGCTCTTGAGTCCCCTTCTATACTATATTAACCCACCTCACCCTCTGTCACAGTAATGGTTAAAGAATTGATCTCCTTAGAGTGGGACACTAGAAAATGAGGAGGATGAGGAACACAGAATACTGAATGCATGTGCACATTCCATCCTTCATCCTCCATCTCTGTCTTCCTGTGCTCTCATCCTCCTGTCCCTGTAATCCCAACACCCCTTTCCTCCATCATCCAGCCTCTTCTCCCTTGATTTGCATATGCTAATCCTCCCATCTGTCCTGTTCCTGACCCTGCATCCTTCCATAATTTTACTTTTCCATCTCTACACTTTCCCACCTTTCATCTTCCAGATGCCCAGCTCACCAGTCACCCCTGTCTATCACTTTTGTGGCTAGACTGAGCCAAGTCTTTGCTGTTGCAGTTCTCCTAAGATTGCCTGCATACTGCTAGTGTGGGAACTGTGCCCTCCTCTCCTCACCAACAAACCCAAGCTAGTTGAGAGTTCCCAAACACTTTATTAAAGGGCAGACAAAAGATGGAATGAAAGTGTCTTCCTAAGAATGGGCTTTTAGTTCCCTTTTAATCTGGCTCCGCTTCTTGATCACTCTGTCTCTCCTTAGTCTCATATTTTCATTTTTACCCTGTCTTTTAAAGGACTTGCACAATAAATACTGCCATCACTAGGTTCACTTTAGGAAAATGGCTACCCTGCCTAGGAGCTAGGAGCTTACAGGGTCCTCTAATCTACAGTCTAATCTTATAGCCCCCTATCTAATAACTGTTTTCAAAGGTTTCTCCAGTGAATGGTGGCAATCACATGATCCACTGCAGTGGATTAATTTAAAACTCTTCTCTTACTAAATGAAGACAACCCAACCTATGCCCCTTTAAACCCAAAGTTTGGTTATGAGTCTCAGCCTCTGCTTCGATACCTCAATCAGTAGAATGTTTCAGAAGCCCTCTGTGGTAGGCTCCTGTCCTGTCCCCTGTCTTCTCTTGCTTCTGATGTCTTTTGCATTAGCCCTTCTGAATGAGGACTAAGCATCTTCCCTAGTGTCTTCCTTATTGTTTACCAGCTGTGAAACTATAAACAACATACCCACTGATAAATTTTCCTCCCTTTATGCCCATGTAACACCCAGAGTGCAAGTCCCCAAAATGACCAACAGGCTTTGAGTCCAATGCAAAACACCTGAGGGTCTTTTATTACAAGCTCAAGCTGGGTGACCACCCTTTACAAAGACAAAGGGGCAAGTGACCCCCAACTCCAGGAGAACAAGGTTTTCAAAGGGACAAAACAGAAGCAGAGAAGTGCAAGTCTTGGCATTACAGGATTGGGTGAAAGGGTCTCTAGGGGAGAGACAAACAAACCAACCAAACAAATGATTGGTTTGTTTTTAGGCACCAAGATGCAAATGGTCAGGCCCAGCTACCTGGGGGACACCTGATCCCCAGAACTACCCTGTTATGTTCAGGTTAGGCTGTAACAAGGGGGAGTTAACACATTCCATGGGCTTCCTTAGGCACTACGTGACCCCAGTCACTCCCTAAGGTTTACCTGGGTGGGGGCTGCTGCTGGACTCCTGCTCTGAAAGGACTGTGATCTGGTGATTTTGCCCCAGTCCCAGGAATTAACTCTAAGTTTTTGGACCTCTCACCCATAAAGCCCAAGCCTCCCACACCTGGACACTCAGTACCTATTCCCCAGGAGAGACTGGAGTCCTTAAGTTGTTCTGATAAAAGGAAAATCAGTTCCTATAGAGGCTGTTCTGTTTCTCTTTTATTTCCAGGTCTCTTCCATAAGTTCTTATCAAACACCCACTACCAGAGGAGAAATGTCTGGCAGGGATAAGAACCCACTGCCCTCATACTTGGAGCAACAGGAGAGAGACATGAAGCAGCACAGCCAAGCATTGTCTGAGGGCTCTGTCAACATGGGAACAGCTCAGTCTGAGAAGGCCAGTAGCTCAAAGGAAGCTCAGCATGAGGGTCAAGAAGTCTCGGATCCTACCCACAACAGGAGGAAGCAGATGGACCCAGAGCTGTTACAAACCAAAGCCCAAGCAGAGAAGGATTTGATACTAAGTAAGTAAACCAAGGACCCCAACCCACCACTTCATCACCACTGAGCCTTCCTGCCAGAGTTTCCATGGGCAGGCAACTGTAGAGAACTTCAAAGTTGGCTCAACACACCACATGACTAAGTTCTCAGCATAAAGACTTATTTGCCCCAAAGGGATGGAAGCCATGGGATAAGGGACAGGAGATAGAGGAAAAAGGAGAAGGGAGTAGGGAGACAGGAGAAAGGGGCAAGGAAGAAGAAGAAGAGGTATCTGTCCCAGGGAGACAAATGACTGCTTCTGGATAGAGAGTAGACAGATATAGCCCATAGACAAATGTCAGTTTATAAATGTAAAATGGGAAACCTTATGTTAGGATGAAGTTTTAAATCTTAATTAAGTGAGACAAATGGGACTTTTAGTTGTTGGACTTCAATATTTTGATAGCTGGACCTTGGTAATCAACCTCAGGATGATGCAGTGGTCAAATAAAAAATGGGCTTAAGGGATAGCTTTATGAATGTAATATAATGAGTTTTAGCAAGACAGAGGGAATGGGGGAGAAGGACAATGCCTGCCAGAGCCAGGTTCGCCATGCTCTGGTTTACTAGAGTTTCTTCACTAACCTCCTATCAAAAGGGTTCCCAGACCTAGGAGAGGCTGTAACCAGAAGGCATGCAGATACCCCTAAGTGAACCTTAGAGCCACACAACTTCTTCTACAGGAGTGAATTCTCAGGCCTTGGGTGGTCCTCGTAGCCCCTGGAAAGAAGCACTCTGCCAAGTACAGCTTTGGCAGGTCCAGGGGAGAATGTTGGGACAGGATGTAGAATTCAGCATTTACTTTATCTCTTAGGTGATGGTGCACACAACTGGTCATGACAGACAATTGATTGAAAGAACAAGAAAGACGGGAGGGAACCAAGGGTTTCTTCTCCCAGGGCTAGCTGTGGGCTGGCTGTGATGCCTCCGAAAAGTACTTAAGTTGACCCCCCACACATATTTTCTTCTGCAGCCAGGGCTGTGAAAAGCAGCTTCTAGCCAAAAACTACAGATTGTAAGAGGAGGCTCTTTGATCTGTAAATTAGTGGAGATCTCCCATATTCCTGCTAATGGTGGAGCTTTGAGTCAGTTAGCTTATTTGTGACTCTACAGGGGAATAAGAAATAAGAGAGAAACAGAATAGAGCACTCACCCACCCAAACACTCAAGAGAGAAAATGGATGAGGCGACTGGCCCCAACAGACTTTATTGTTCTGAGCAAATGCTCTCTACTTCAGAGAAAGAATTACCTCATAGTCAAAAGAATTTATTACAGACACAGATAAAACCATCACTGCCACAGACCAGCCCAGTCGGGCTCCCGGTGTCCGAGGGAGAACAAGGCTTTGGACAGGAAGACACAGTTTTGGTGATGAATTGACAGACAGAGACACCTTGATGGTTTTGACTCTGCTGCAACTTTACTGAAATCAAGCTGGTATTTTTATACAAAAGGCACCTTAAAATTGGCATGCTTCCCAGAACATTCAGACTTTTACCAAGAATACAAAGTTTACATTTTAACTCAAAATGTAGTCAAACAAAAAGCAGTGCCCACAAGAAATCTTGGCCTAAAAACTTTTTGATCAGAGCAAACAAAGAAAAAGAAACCTCAAATGTAGTTTCATTATTGCTAACCAGTGAAGAGGAAGTCAGGAGCTAAGTCAGATGCCTGCCAAAATCTTTCTCTATATCAAAATCTAACTACACCTTTGTTAACCATCCTCCCATATGTCCTGCTAAAGATTTACGATCATTCCTAGGAACAAGGCACTGAAGGGAGGGGAAACTCCCGCCAGCTGCACCTCCCATGCTATTTTTTCTTAAGAAGGAGCCTATTATTTTTTCACTATTCTTAATGCCTATTAATACCAAATCTAATTCATTACTTTTCTTAAACCTATTTATTTTACATTTTATTTTTGTTAAAGCTTTTAATAATCTACTAGTAATAAATTTCTTTATAAAATTAGTTGTGCTGTTTCAGGAGTCACAGAGAAAGATCAAAGAATTCAAAATTCCATTCCCAAGACCGCGCCCGAAAAGCACAGAAATCTCAGAATACGTCTCTTTGCCAAGTGGGATGAGTCTGCCAGGGACCTTCCAGGGAGGGAATTTCTGAAGAAAGCGTATCCCCCGCCCTGTAGCACATGCTACTATGGCAACACTGGCTTGGGTGTAGCACATCACAATGGAAGGGATTTTAGTAGTTGCTTGTTTTGGTATTAAGCTAAACATTTCTTCATCTAGTCTTACATTCCAAGATACAAAGTAACTTTAGAATGACAGTATTTTATGCTGTAAGCTATGAAGGTATAAGGAATTACAACAAAAAAGTTTGTATTTTTTGACAGTAAGGTTTGTACTTAATTTTGAGATTTTTTTGGTAGCCCCATTTTTTCCTGGGTTCATAGGAAGTTCAAACCAACTTGTGTATACTTAAGGTACACACCAGGATTTGTGGTCCCATCTCTACAGTGAAAGCTTATCTGAAGGCACAAATCTGTCGCGAGGCTTGTCTCCTAGTGAGGCATCTGGAAGTTTACAACGGTATTATTGCAGTCATAAAGTTTCTAACAACTGTTCAACTTTTTAACTTCTTTTTTTATTATTCTTTATTAATTACACTTTATTCACTTTGTATCCCCCCTGTGGTTCCCTCCCTCCTCCTGTCCCAATCCCTCCCTTCCTCCACCCTCTGCATGCATGCCCCTCCCCAAATCTACTGATAGGGGAGGTCTTCTTTTCCTTCCTTCTGAACTTCTAAAATTGTTTGAATCTCATCAGGAATTCCATTATCAGGAATTAATTCATTTGAATGGCAGTACATCTTCATAAAGATCCCATAGAAGGTTTATTCAATCTGGGTAAATACTCTGAGAGTGAGATTTCACACCATGTAAGATTTTTTTGAGAGACTCGGCAGTACAGAAAAGCAGAGATATCAGAGGATGGAAGTAATTCTGGGGTACATCACAATACAGACCTTGCAAAATACCAAACTACCTTCCAGAAAGCTCACATGCCTACTCAACTTCCCCAATTCAATGGCTCTTGGAAGTACTTGAAAACTGTAGTAGTGGGGAGAGGCTGGCATTCAGAATGGCTCTTTTTTAAAATTCTTTATTAATTACACTTTATTCACTTTGTATCCCCCCTGTGGTTCCCTCCCTCCTCCTGTCCCAATCCCTCCCTTCCTCCACCTTTTGCATGCATGCCCCTCCCCAAGGCCACTGATAGGGGAGATCCTCTTTTCCTTCCTTCTGATCCTAGTCAATTAGGTTTCATCAGGAGTGGCTGCAGTGTCTTCTTCTGTGGCCTGGTAATGCTGCTTCCCCCTCATGGGGAGGAAATTAAAGAGCAGGCCAATCAGTTCATGTCAGAGACAGTCCCTGTTCCTATTACAATGGAACCCACTTGGATTCTGAACTGCCATGGGCTACATCTGTGCAGGGGTCTTAGGTTATCTCCATGCATAGTCCTTGGTTGGAGTATCAGTCTCAGGAAAGACCCCTGTGCTCAGATTTTTTTGGTTCTGTTGCTCTCCTTTTGGAGTTCCTGTCCTCTCCAGATCTTACTGTTTCCTACTTCTTTCCTAAGATTCCCTGCACTCTGCCCAAAGGTTGCCCATAAGTCTCAGCATCTACATTGATAGTCTGCAGGGCAGAGCTTTTCAGAGGTCCTCTGTGTCAGGCTCCTGACTTGTTCCCTCTTTTCTCCTTCTTCTGATGTCCAGCCTCTTTGCCTTTCAGGATAGGAATTGAGCATTTTAGCAAGAGTCCTCCCTCTTGATTAGTTTCTTTAGGTGTACAGATTTTAGTAGGTTTATCCTATATTATATGTCTATAATAATGAGTGTAGACTATGTGCGTCATTCTGCTTCTGGGATACCTCACTCAAGATGATCTTTTCTAGTTCCCACCATTTACTTGCAAATTTCATGATTTCCTTGTTTTTTATTGCTGAGTAATACTTCATTGTGTAGATGTACCACAATTTCTGTATCCATTCCTCCACTGAGGGGAATCTGGGCTGTTTCCAGCTTCTGGCTATTACAAATAAGGCTGCTACAAACATGGTTGAGCAAATATCCTTATTGTGTACTTGAGCTTCTTTTGGGTATATGCCTAGTAGTGGTATGGCTGGATCTTGAGGAAGCACTATTCCTAGTTGTCTGAGAAAGCGCCAGATTGATTTCCAGAGTGGTTGTACCAGTTTACATTCCCACCAGCAGTGGAGGAGGGTTCCCCTTTCTCCACAACCTCTCCAGCATGTGTTGTCTCTTGAGTTTTTCATCTTGGCCATTCTGATGGGTGTAAGGTGAAATCTTAGGGTCGTTTTGATTTGCATGTCCCTTATGACTAAGGACGTTGAACATTTCTTTAAGTGTTTCTTTGCCATTCAATATTCCTCTATTGAGAATTCTGTTTAGCTATCTACTCCATTTTTTAATTGCATTAGTTGATTTGTTGCTGTTTAACTTCTTGAGTTCTTTATATATTCTGCATATTAGCCCTCTGTCAGATATACAGTTGGTGAAGATCCTTTCCCAATCTGTAGGCTGTTGCTTTGTTTTGATGACAGTGTCCTTTGCTTTACAGAAGCTTTTCAGTTTCATGAGGTCCCATTTATTGATTGTTGCTCTTAGAGCCTGTGCTGTTGGTGTTCTGTTCAGGAAGTTGTCTCCTGTGCCAATGAGTTCAAGGCACTGTCTCAGACTTACAGAACGGCACAGGGTTCAAGCCAGCTCCCAAATGGAGCACTTGATGACACTGGAGTTACAAACCCAGACTTTGGAGCTGAGCAGGGGCAGACTCCATCCCTGGCCCTATCACCCTGGACAAGTCACTTTATATTCCTCTGCCTCCATGTTTCCATCTGTGAAAAGGAAAGAGTATAAAAATCTGTTTCCTTGAGGTGTGAGAGTAAGGTGATAAACCACATAGAATATTAAACAGAGTCAATAAATGTTCAATAATTGTAAACACAAGCCTATGTGATTGCCACTACTGTTATTATAGTCTGCAACCCTGTGGGACAGATGCTCACAGTTACATATGAGGAAGCTGAGGCTCAGACAGGAATAGAGACTCACATGAGGATGGGGTAGAACCAGGACAGGTGTGTGACCTTCATGATCCCAGAGCAGGACCTGTGAATGCCTCATTCTCCCCCGTGTGACCATGGAGAAGGGTAAGCACATAGGACTCAAGGCTTGCTACCCTGGCTCCTACTGCTGCCTCTCTGACAAGCACACAACTGTCTTCTTCTCATAGCCAGTTCTCATTTCAGGCTCTATGGAAGCTCCTAGTATGAAGTCCCTTAGCCGGCCCAGCTCACCAGAACTACTAAGCTTAAGCCATGAATCTCAGAGATACTCTCAAATGTCAAATGAGGAGCCCAATGCATCTGGGTGCATAAGCAAAGGTAAGCTGACCTGAAAGCTGTGAATGGGAGTTATTGTCCACATAGATGGTGGCTCTTCACAGTGAGCTTCCATCTGCATGGAGACTTGGGACAGAATACTTAAATGCAAGGGCAAAGGAGCCGTGGTGAGGTGCTGGGTCACAGGCCAGAAACGACCCCTTTGGGCTCTACAGTGCTGAACTTGCATTTGACAGATGGGGAAACTGGAACCCATGTGGGTCATCAGTGAGCCTAGCCTAACTGGCACTCAGAGCTCAGCTCAGAATCGCAGTGGGCCTGAAGATCCCAGGGGATCCTGGTGCTAAAAGAAGGTCCCTTCTCTTGAAATAGACTGCATGAAGAGGATAGGCTCCTGCCTCAGCTTCAGTCAGTTTCTTTTACTGACCTCTCTTATTTCATTCTCACTTACCAGGCCACACTCTTCCTCTTCCTCTTCCTCTTCCTCTTCTCCAGCATCAAAATAGCCACCTCTCTTCAGTGTGCAAGGTCCAGAGAGAAAGGCTAAGTTATCCAAGCTCACAGTACATAGTGACAGATGCAGGGCTGGAATCTAGAACCATTGATTCCTGGGAAATGATTTCTTCCTCCTTCATCTTGCTGGTCTGTGAAAGTCTGTGTGCACCCAATCCTTCTCTTTCTGTCAAAGTCCATCTCCCACATGAAGCCTTGAAAATGTTTACAACAGAGTCAAACTTCATCGCCCTCAGTTGTCACTGGAATTTCAATGTCTCCTTTTCATCCTCTGAGCCTTCGCACTGCTCGCCATTCATTCCACTACCACATCTACAACAAATGCAGATCTCACATAGCAAGTCCCTTCCACATGGGGCTTAGGGAAGACTCCACTGATAATATTGTAGCAGTGATTATGCTGCTCATTTCTCTCCCTACAAAGGTTCTTTTGAATTATCTGAGTTCCTTCCAAAGAAGATGCTGAGATAAGATTTATGTTCAGGTCAAAAACTGGAGAGATGACTCCTCAGATGCACTGGTTGGAGAAATGGGGAGTAAGGCAGGAGAGGGGAAGCCCAGAAACATATGCTATCGCAAACTGTGGAGCAAATGTCTTAGTTTGTTTTCCATTGCCAGGACACAAAAGAGAGACTAGTTTGTTATTCTTGTTTTATACTTGCTTATTTATTTGTTTGTTTAGAACATGTTATTTAATTATAGTTCTGAAGTCTAGAAGACTAAGACTGGAGACTATGATTGCTCAGCTTAAAGGGGAAAAAGTATAAAGGGAAGCAGGTGCCTGAAGGAGAAAAGGGGCACCTTTCCCCAGCAGTTTGTCCATTCCTAGAAGGAAAGTATTGATCAATAATTAAGTGGCCCACCTCCGACCTCCAAACACTCACAATAGACCCTACATTAGCAACTCCATTTCAACATGAGTTTCAGAAGGGTCAAAAGACATCCAAACAGTAGCCACAAACAAGATATCTGAAAGACAATACAAAATATGCCTGTTGTTGCCAGGATGAAGGAAAAGTCAGGGGACAAAGTCTAAGACCTGAAAAATAAACTCTACCGCAGTCCAACATCATCCCATGAGATCCACAGTCTCAGGACTTCAGAGTGATGTTGTCAAGACGGTAATGGTGGGGACCAGTGGGCTCTGCCCCATTGTCCGCAATCTCCCCACTTCTCCCCAGCCCCAAATTACAGATGGGAAAGCTGAGCTCAGTGAACCCCTTGAATCACCCCATATTCTCAGCCCAAAGAGCAGGTCTGGCACAGGGTAAGAGGCTGATAAATATGGGAAGTATGAATGAATGTTATTAATTAGTCAAGTGAAAACTTAAACTAGAATCTTCTACTTTAAAACACACATTTTCTGCACTGCACTGTTCAGAACATAGCAACACCCACAGTCTTATGCTATGCAGCTTAAACAGATGCCTAAATTCATCTAGTTGTTGAAAGATGGAAGGAAGGAAGGAAGGAAGGAAGGAAGGAAGGAAGGAAGGAAGGAAGGAAGGAAGGAAGGAGGGAAGGATTGGATAACAAACAACTCTAAAGTGTATATTTATGTTCCATCTTTCTCTTCCTTTTTTAGGAACCATTTCAGAAATACATCAGAATGAAGAAAAAGAGAATCTTTACCCCACACTGTTCTTGAAAATGGAGACTTTGTCCAAAAATTTCACACAGCTACTACTCCTAGAAAAATCTTGCCCAAGAGGCTGGGAAACCTTGGTCAGGAAAAGCTGGCATCAATATGGACCAGAAGAGAAAGGACATCTGATTGAGAGCCAAGATTTATTTTCCCCAAGCCCGGGTACCCAGGAAGAGCCTCAGCTAGTCATATTGTATGGGGCTGCTGGGACTGGGAAGTCATCGCTGGCCAGGCATGTGAGCAGAGCCTGGGGGCAAGGCCGGCTTTACAGGGATCGCTTCCAGCAAGTTTTCTTCTTCAGCTGCAGGGAGCTGGCCCAGTGCCAGCAGCTGAGTCTGGCAGAGCTCATAGCACAGGGCCAAACTGTGCCCACAGCTCCCATCAGGCAGATCCTGGCTCAGCCTGAGAAGCTACTCTTCATCCTGGATGGCATAGATGAGCCAGCATGGGTCTTGGAGGGGCAGAATCCTGAGCTGTGTCTGCACTGGAGTCAGACACAGCCAGTGCACATGCTCCTGGGCAGTTTGCTGGGAAAATCCGTTCTCCCGGGGGCTTCCTTCCTGCTCACAGCTCGGACCACAGCTCTCCAGAGGCTCATTCCTTCCTTGAGGCGGCCGCGTTGGGTGGAAGTCCTGGGCTTCTCTGAGTCAGGACGGAAGGAATATTTCAACAAATATTTTCCTAAGAAAAGAAAAGCAATCCAAGCTTTTAGTTTAGTTCAATCAGACCCAGTGCTCTCGACCCTGTGTCTGGTTCCCTGGGTGAGCTGGCTGGTCTGCACTTGCCTGTCACAGCAGATGGAGCAGGGAGGACATCTCTCCCTGACCTCACAGACCACCACCACTCTCTGCCTGAAATACCTTTCCCAGTCAATCCAAGGTCAGCACCTGGAGACCCAGCTCAGGGCTCTCTGCTCAGTGGCTGCTGAGGGGATCTGCAGAAGAAGGACCCTGTTCAGTGAAAGCGACCTCCGTAAGCAAGGGTTAGCCCAGGCTGACATGGCCACTTTCCTGAAGATCGGTGTCCTTCAACAGCAGCCCGGCTCTCTGAGCTGCAGCTTTGCCCACTTGTGTCTCCAGGAGTTCTTTGCAGCGATGGCCTGTGTCTTCAGGGATGCTGTGGAGAGATGTGGTGATATAGAAAAGGACAGAATTGTGGAAACACTGATAGAAGTATATGGAATACATGCTTTATTTGAAGCACCCACCATACATTTTCTGTTTGGACTTTTGAGTGAGCAGGGAGTGAACGCGATGAAGACAGTCTTCAACAGCCAGTTGCCTCTGCTCACACCGTGGGAACTCCTGGGGAAAGCCAGAGCATTGCCCCAGCACCAGCACCTCTGTTCTCTGGGGTTGTTTCACTGCCTCTATGAGATTCAGAATAAAAAGTTTGTAACGCAGGTGATACACAGTGTTCTCTCAAAAAGGGTGCATGATCCGACATTTATGACTCACACAGTGTTCCAGACAAATGTGAGGCATCTGGTGATCCAGACAAATGTGGAGCTCTTAGTGGTCACTTTCTGCATTAAGTTCTGCCGTTACGTAAAGAGGCTTCAGCTGAATAGGGATGGACAACAGGGACCAACGCTGAATGCCCCCACCCTGGTTCTGTGAGTATCCAGACACAGCCCTCTCTCCAGCTTCCCCGTGGATCCCTCGAGCCCACATGCTCTAAACACAGGAAGCACGCTTAGCTGGTTCCAAGAAATCAGGGTAGAGGTCATCAGTGACATCAGCTGCTGAATCTGACCACCCTTCTCTGGCTGCCTCTGTGTGCCTGACCATGGGGTGGGCTGTGAAGTTCTGTCTCTCTATGCCTCGGTGGGACACCCACCTTCTCTCATTCAAATCATTTTCACAAGGTTCCAGCACCCCATAGTTACTGATCCTCTCCCTTAACACGCTTTCTCTCTGAGAAACTGCTCATTCAGCTACTGCAGGCACCAACTCCTATTCTCATGACAGTGACCTTGGCCCTGAGGGTTTCCACCATCACCTCAGAATGCATATGTATGATAATCCCTGTTTTCACCACCTAGATAACTACCTTGTATGTGTTGATGAAGGCATTCTGCCTTGGCACTCACCTGAAAGGGTTCCTAACTTCCTACCAATCCCAGCAACATGGTAGATTTCCCTTTCCAGGACCCCCACAATTGTGCCGTAGTGGTCATTTAGTACGTGTGTGTCTCTCCCCTCCAGATGATTCACTTTTTATGCATTTATTAACACTGATTTTATGACAGGCCCTACTAATCAATAAAAAGAGGAAAATACAGTTGCTGCCTGAGGCCCTCAAAAACTGGTAGAAAAGATAGCCAACTACTCTAATTATACAAGGCATGACACTTTCAAATGATCAGGAACACACTTCAGGGAAGGAAGTGTTCACTTAAGTGAACCAGAAAGGGAGAAATTCTCAGAGGAAGAAATGCTCTTATTTGAGTCTTTTCTTTCTTTGTTTGTTTGTTTGTTTGTTTGTTTTTTATTTGTTTTTCACACATTAAAGCTTTCTTCCCCGATAAGCTGAGCTGTACTTCCTAGCATAAGCTTGAAATTGCGGAGAATCCTTGATTTCAGGACTTTGATACCAATTTGGACAAGAAAGCAAAAGCCCATGGAATAACTAAGTGACCTAACCTAGTAGAATGACTGTTAAAGAACAGAAAGGAGATGAGGAGAAGAGGCAGAAAAGGTCAAAGAGAACGAATCTGATCAAATTCTGTGTTACACACATGTAGAAAGTTGCCTCAAAGACTTTATATGATTAGGATGGACTAATTAAAACATGCTTGTAGAAAAAGTGAGGCTGTATCAATTATTGAAACAACAAAAAATTAGTATCAAGCTGAATTCTATTTCTCAGAGAGGACAGCATTAAGAGTTGGAGTAGCTAAGCTTGATTGTGTGCATCTGTCATCAGGAAGTGAGGAAGATCAGAAGTCTCAGCCCAGCCTGGGCTGCATATGTGACACTGTATCATGGGCTGAAGATATTACTCATCAATAGAGATATTGCCTATTATATTGGTTGATTTTCTGTTGCTGTGATAAAACACCATGGCCAAGGCAACTTATAGAAGAGTTTATTTGGACTCATGGTTTCAGAGGGATCAGGGTCCATCATGGCTGAAGGAAATGATGCTAACTGGAGCAGCAGCTGAAAGCTCATATTTTGAACCACAAGCAGGAAGCAGAAACAATGTACTGGGAATGGCTCAAGACTTTGAAATCTTAAAGCCTGCCCCAAGTGACATATTTCCTTCCACAAAGCCACACTTTCTAAGCCACCTTAAAGCATACCACCAATTAAATCAAGCATTCTAATGCCCATGACTGTGGGTGACATCACATTAGAAACATCACACTTAGAAAGCCCAAGATACTAAGGTTGATCCAGAACATGAAAGAAAATGTATGGTATGCCCTTTATTCTAGAATCTATGTACTTTTTTATGGGAACACTGAGCAACACTATCTGTTATCTTATATTCACATTTATTTCCTTAAGCACCAAGCTGTCTTCTCTAGGTACTAAAAGTCTAGTATAATACCATCTCAATTGGACCATTTTCCTGTTCTTGGTCATTTTAAGTTTTTTATAATTGTCTATGGTTATAAACAAGTGAGCCTTAAAAGACCTTGATACAGGTCCTTGCCAGAAGTGGTCTGACATGGACCTTCAGAAGAATTCTGAGTATATACAGAGAAAGAGGCCACATAGGACAAGAGAAACCAAGAACACCAACCTGCTTGAAAAGTACAATGGTCTTAGGATCCTAGGACTACCCCACGAGAAAGTGAGAGGCTTTGCCTGCTAGTGATGAGGGAAAGTTGAAAGGAAATGTCAGACAAGACAGAGAGACAAGCAGGAGACCATTGCACACAAGGAAAACAGTTCAGAGCTGGAGTTCACTAAAGCCAAGAGAAGGAAAAGGACCAGACCAGGAAATTATGGCATCAAAGACAGCAGAATGAGCAACTTCTCTGTGTGTGGTTCATAATGCTTTTTAAGTAATACATTCTGAAGTTCCACGTTCAATCAGTATAAATGCTAACTATGCATCAAAACCGCCATCCTTTGGGGGCTGGCGGAGTGCTTCCACAGTTAAGAGAGCCCCCTGCTCCGGCAGAGGACATGGATCCCTTCCTAGAACCCAATCATAAGGCTCACACCACCTTGAACTACAGTCCCAGAGGATCCCAGGCCCTGCTTTTAACCTCTGCCAGCTCCTACATCCGTTTAGTGCACACACAGCCAAGCAAGCATGCAATCATAGACACAAAGAAATAAATAAAGCTTTTAAAAATATAATTCTTCAACATTTAGTATTTGATTTCCTTAACTTTTTTGGTTTTGTAAATTTGTAGTAAAGCATCCTATACTTTTTGTTTCAAATTTGGTCATATTTAATGTTTTGGGAGTTGTGGTTTCTTTTTCTGAGTTTTTTGTTTTGTCTATAGTGCTGGGGCTTTAATAGAGACCAAGTACAGAGCTATTCCCATCCCCTTGGAGTTTTCAGGTTAGGCTAGCCTAGAACTCATTGTTCTCCTCCCTTTGTGTGGTTGATTGCTGACATTAAAGAAATGCACTACCACACCACTCCAGACTAATCTCTTCTCCCTTGTCTGTGCTCCTCTGTTTTTGTAAGGATACAGAAGCCATGTAAACCAACACAGATCTAGTGTAGTATTTGTGATAATGACCAACATACCATCATGGTCATGCTCAACCATCTCTCCTTAGCTCTCTTCCCACCTCCCCTTTCCAGTTTTTCTTTATGAGAATCTAGAATTCTGCTCCAAATGAATGTAAGTCATTTACATCAAAAGAAAGAAGGCCTTCTTCGTGCCAGACCTTGTACTGGGCACTCTAGATGAAAAGCTAGACACCCGTTGATCCCCTGTGGGGCATCTGGACTGAAGCAAAAACAGACACAAAACAAGCACACAACATACTATGTTAAAGGATGTACATGAGAGACTGAGATGTTAGAGCAAATAAATTGGTAGAGAGGCTTATGGATTCTGGGGATGGTATTTTGAGGCCTGGTGCTCAGATAGAATCTTTTTTGTGGGGCTGTGAGTCACATTCTTCATGTCCATCTCTATCTCTCCCTCAGATCCAGGTGGACTCCAACCACTAATGCCAGTTGGTTTATTCTCTTTTCCAACATTATCTACAACAAAAGCCTGAAGGAACTGGACCTAAGTGGAAATCCCCTGAGCCACTCTGCAGTGAAGAGTCTCTGTTGTACCCTGAGACACCCTGGCTGCCATCTAAGGGCATTGTGGTGAGTCTGGCCTGAGTTCACCCCTGAAACCATGGATGGCAGGAGACTAAAGGGAAAAGCTGAGTCTAGGGTGAGGACTGGTATTCATCAGACAGTCACTGAACCCTTTGACCATATCTATAACAGGTGTCTGACTTGCTATGATAAACAAATGGGATTCTATTCTTGGGGATCATGAAATATTGACATTCATTAAGGAACACCACCAGCTAACATGATAACATGAGGTTCATGAAGGCTCCAGTGGACCAACTTTCTGTGGAAGTTTCTAGAATGATAACTAAGGAATAGAGAGGAAGAGGCTAAGTAAAAACATGAGGGAAGAAAGCTCCAGATGCAGGGAATGGCATGTCTCTCATTTCCTCCTGCTCTCTACCCTCGTAAATAACTTTCTACTCTGTTTCTATGGATTTCATGTTTATTAAGATTTTTTTAGTGATCTCATGCCCTATTCTAAGTCTGGTGAATTTCACATCAATTGGCTCTTGAAATATGCCAGTGAGCTGCCCTGGGCCTCATAGAACTCTGTCATGGCCAGTGGCAGGAGAGCAGTGTGGTCTTAACCTGCACTCCCTTGCTCCTGCAGCTCAGCTGTGGGAAGCATGAAATTACCCACATAGGCCAGAAAAGGCACCCCAGAGAGCTAAGCATTGCCAGAACAGCATGCCAGGGCTCACAAAGGAAATCCTGAGCTCAGTACCCAAGAGCACTGAGCCCAGGAGAAGCTGACAGTGAGAGTCTCTCTTGCAGGCTTGTTAAGTGTGGCCTCACATCCAGCCACTGTCTGACCCTGGCCTCAGCACTCAGGAACTGCTCCAGATTGGCTGAGCTAGACCTGCAGCTGAACGACCTGGGAGATGATGGTGTGAGGCTGCTGTGTGAGGTGCTGAGGAAACCTTTCTGCAACCTCAGTATCTTGTGGTAAGCAAAACCCTGAGATACCCATCTGAGCAGGAAGAGGAGAGGGGACTTGGTGGAGGACGAGACAGCAGGACAAAAAAAGGAAAAGGGACAGATAATGCATAGTTAGCCTGGCTCTTGATCAGTCTGTCCAATTCCCCAGCACAAGCACATGGACAGCTACTAGAGGAACACTTCTCAGGGGTATCTAGCCAGTGCCCTTCATGTGCTCAAATAACCACAGAGGCTCTACATATTCCCTGTACCCAAATTGTTCTGGTTCTTTCAGCCAAGAGGAAAAGTCCAGCAACCAATGCCATGGGACTTCTCTCTGCTTCAATTCTCAAACCTAAAGAGCAGTTGGGCACTGAAGACTCTTATTTCCACCCCTCTGGGAGCTACAACTGGCCCAGCTGCTTAGCTCCTTTGTTCCCCAGCCTGCTTTCAGCCATGACTGTTCCTTAGACATGAAGAGCATGTCCAGAACTGGCCTATGCTGCCAGTGACATTGCACAGCCTCTCACAGAGCAGGAGCCTTTCCCCTCCTGC
>NW_026592324.1:0-5115 GCF_907164565.1 Psammomys obesus | reverse complement strand
CTCTTATAGCCTGTGCTGTTGGTGTTCTGTTCAGGAAGTTATTTCCTATGCCAACGAATTCAATGGTCTTCCCCACTTTTTCTTCTAAGCGGTTTAGTGTATCTGGTTTTATGTTGAGGTCTTTGATCCACTTGGACTTTAGTTTTGTGCAGGGTGATAAGTATGGATCTATTTGCCTTTTTCTACATGTAGACTTCCAGTTAGACCAGAGTTTTTCTTTTATTTTTCTGTCTGGAATAAAGTCCTTTTTATCTTTTTCTTTTCCCAGTTCTCTTCCTTTGCTTGTCTGCATATGTGCAGCTTTTAGTTCACCACCCTACCTAGAAATCCAAAGTTGGCTAGTTTTGAAGAAGTTATTTTCTAACATCATTTCTGCACTGTTTCTCTCTTCGCAAACCAGCAGAATAGCAGCAGAATGGCTACCTGGTGCAAATAAGAAGCAGCGCTTCTCCTACCTGTCCTTGACTCTCCTCTCTTACCTACTTTTCAGTTTTGCTGAAGTCTAGCACTACTATTTACTTAATTCACTCAAGTTTGCTTCCTCAATAAGGCATAAACACACACACATATATGTGTATATATATATATTATAATATATAATATATATAACATATAATATATATATATATATATATATATATATATATATTCGTTTGGGTTTCCCAGGTTATAATCCTGACACCTAGGAATTTCTTATTAAATGTGCAGCTCATAATAAAGGGGATAGTGAATACATAAGTCATGAAATTTGACACTCAAATTTTAAGTTTAGGTTTATTTGATTCTATCTTTTTCTTTTTTAAAAATTATTTATTTATTTATTCACTTTACATCCTGATATTAGGTCCCTCCCTCCTTTCCCTCTCCCTACCTCCTTCTACCCCATTCCCCTATTCCTCAGAAAAGGGGAACCTCTCCTTACCAACCCAGCCCTGCTCATCAAGTGGCATTAGGACTGCATACATCTTCTTCACCTGTGGTCTGGTGAGTCAGCCCTGCCGGAGGGAAGTGATCAAAAAACACATACACTAATAGAGTATGTGTCAGAGAACCCACTTGAAACCTGAGCTGTCCATCTAGTACAACTGTATAGAGATCCTAGATTCAGTCCTGCATGGTCCTTGGTTGGTTCCTTCAGTTACCACAAGCCTTACTGGGCCTTTTTTAGTTGGTTCTGTTGGTCTTCTTGTGGAGCTTCTGTCAGCTCTGTATCCTTCTATACTTTCCCTCAGTTTTCTACAAGACTCCCTGTTCTTCATCCAATGTTTGCTTGTGAGTCTCTGCTTCTATTTCCATTGGGTACTGGGTGGAGCCACTCAGAAGACAGTGATCTTGGGCTCCATCTGCAAGCATAGCAGAATATTGTTAATTGTATCAGGGGTTAGCGGTCTCCCATGGGGTAAGTCTCAGGTTGGGCCATGCAAGGGTTTTGACTCATTTGAGCTTGCATAGGTATTGTATATACTGTTACAACTTTTGTAAGTTCCTATATAAAACTGACCTGCTGTGCCCAGAATGGACATAACCACCCTGAACATGCCCAAACTTATCTGAGCTAAGAAATATGGTTGGGCCTGGTTAGGAATTATATGGAAAACCTTAAGAGTTTTTGGAACAGGCATTGCAGAATATGGGTGACTTGGGTTTTCTACTGCTGTGAAGAGACACCATGACTACAGCAACTCACATGAAGGAAAAAAGTAATTGGGACTGGCTTACAGTTTCAGAGATTTAGTCCACTATGATCATAGTATGAAGGTAGACAGGGTGCTAAGAAAATAGCTGAGAGTTGTACATCTGGATAGGCAGGAAGCAGAAAGTGAGTGACTCTGCACCTGGCTTGACCATCTGAGATCTCAAAGCCCATCCCTAGTAACACACAGGCCACACCTTTTCCAACAAGGCCACACCCCTTAATACTGCCACTCTCTATGGGCTGATGGTGACCATTTTTATTCACACCACCATAATTGGTATGGGAAACACTGAAATCAATTATATAAAACACAGAATTTCCCTTCACTTTCAAAAATCATCTTCTGTTTTTGTTGATCATTTTATTATATCAGATGGGTTAGAAAGTATGTTTTCTTACTTCTTTTCTTTTTTTATTTCCTGGCATTGTCTTGATTTTTTTTTCTCTTTTATTCAATTATCAATAGAAAATGTTGAAAATCTGCCTTCTACCTCCTTTTAGGTTGACATCAGATATACAAATATTTGTGTTACTTACTATTCACTACCTAAGCATATTAGTTCACAGCAAAAATACCACAAATGATCTATATGATGTAAATGTCACAAATAGTTTATCAAATATGGTGTCTATTTTTAATTCTACTTTCCTGAGCTATGAATGTTTCAAAATATTTATTAAAATAAAGTTGTGAACTTGAGACACTCTTTCAATCCACTGTTTATATTTTGGATGCCATAGACTTCTTTTATGTTCCTTATCTTTTAAAAGCCATATTTTAGTTTGCATTTACAAGTATATGCTGTAAAGAACACTTATAAGACTACAACATTTTGCCCTTTGTAGATACTATTAGATAAGGTGGAATGAGCCTCAAAACATGACAGACAGAGATGATAAGGAAACAAATGTTACATTTAGAAATAGACAGACAAGCTAAAAAAAGGGTACTAATCATTTTCTATACAGCTGAGCTTGAATGAAAACATGGAAATCCCCTGATATAACGGGGCCCTGCAGGGACTGAAGCACCAACCAAGAGCTATGCATGGAGAGGACCTAGACACCCTGCTCAGATGTAGCCCATGACCAGCTCAGTCTCCGTGTGGATTCCTGAGTAAGGGGAGCAGGGACTGCGTCTATCATGAACTCGGTTGCCTACTCTTTGATCACCTACCCCGGCAATGCAGTCTTGTGATGCCACAGAGAAAGAGAATCCAGGAAGTCTTGATGAGAGTTGATAAGCAATGGGTGGATGGCAGAAGAGGAGAACACCCCCTTTCAGTGAACTAGGGGAAGGGGCTAAGAGGGAGGACAGAGAAATGGTGGAACTGGAGGAGTTGAGGGAGGGGGCTTCAATCTGGAAACATAATGAATAAATTATGAAAAAAATAAAAATAAAAAAAAGAATCAAAGAACAAACAAGACCAGAGCACTTGGCAGCAGCTGATATTGTCAGATCTCATCAGATTATCAGTATCTGGATGCTGCAAACTCTTCTCTGATGTCATTTTAGAGGCAAGGGATGTGGACCTGAGCTGAAAACACTTTCTGAAGCTAAGATCAACCACTATGAGAAAATTACTGGAGCTAGAGATGTAACTCAAGTGGTAAAATACTTGCCTCTGCAGCTGGGACCCTGGGTTCCTTCCTTAGCATTATAAAACAAAATATAAACAAAACAAGCAAAAATGTATTCTCAACTGTGGCTGTACAAATTTTAAACATACAACACTACTGGATGTGTGCTCACATGGGGAAATTCAAAGTATAATAGTATATCATAACTCAGGACTATCAAGAAGAGAAGCCCTTATTGGGGTATCTATGAACATAGTTGAGCAAATGTCCTTGTATGTGGAATATCTTTTGGGTATGTATCCATGAGAAGTGTATCTGACTCTTGCGATAAAGCTATTCTCAATTTTCTGAGAAGGCACCAGATTGACTTCGAAAGTGGTTGTACAAGTCTACAGTCCCACCAGCAATGGAGGAGGGTTCCCCTTTTGCCAACACTGATGACAGCATGTGCTGTTGCTTGAGTTTGATCTTAGCCATTCCTACCAGTGTGAGATGGAATATCAGAGTAGTTTTGTTTTGCATTTCCCTGATGACTAAGAAAGTTAAGCAAAAATTTAAGTGCTTCTTGGCCATTTGAAATTCCTCTGTTGAGAACTCTCTTTCGATTAAATTTGGTTGAAAGTCTATATTATTTATATTTGAATGGCTATTCCAGCTTGCCTCTTGCATCCCTTTGCTTGGAAAACCCTTTCCCAGCCCTTTACTCTGAAGTAATGTCTATCTTTTTTGCTGAGGTGTGTTTTTTATGCAAGAGCAGAAATATGGGTCTTATTTGCATATCCATTCTGTTAACCTGTGTCTTTTTATTGGGGAGTTGATGTTGAGAGATATTAATGGCCAGTTATTACTTCCTGTTATTCTGATGGTGGTCGTAGGAGAGTAAATGTGTGTGCTTCTTTTTTCTTGGTTTTGCTGATGTTAGCTTATTTATTATCTGGGGTTTTCCTGGGTGTAGTTGTCCTCGTTAGTTGGAGTTTCCTTCTACTTTCTTCTGTAGGCCTGGGTTGTGGATAGGTAGTATTAAAATTTATTTTTGTCATAAAATGTCTCGTTTTCTTACTCTATGGTGATTAGAAGTTTGGCTGGGTATAGTAGTCTGGGCTGACATCTGGGTCTCTTTGTGTCTGTAAGATATCTGTCCAGGTCCTTCTTGCTTTTAGAGTTTCTGATGAGAAGTCATGTGTAATTCTGACTTTTATGTGACTTGGTTTTCTTTATATGTGACTTGAACTTTTTTTCTTGCAGCTTTTAATATTCTCTCTTTGTTCTGTATATTTAATGTTTTGATTATGTGGTGAGGTGATTTTCTTTTCTGGTCCAATCTATTTGGTATTCTGGAAGCTTCTTGTATGTTTACAGGCCTTTCTTTCTTTAGGTTGGGAAAGTTCTCTTCTGTGATTGTGTTTGAAAATATTTTCTGGAACTAGGGCTGGGAGTCTTCTCCTTCTTCTGTTCCTATTATTCTTAGGTTTAAGTTTGGTCTTTTCATGGTGTCTCAGGTATCGTAGATGTTATGTGTCAGGGGCCTCTCTTCCATCTCTTGTATTCAATTGGTGATGCTTGTATAGATCTGAGCACAGAGGTCATCCACACAGAGTATAACATGAGTAGAAGTGTCGAATTTTAGAGGACAGGTAGGCTATATCCCGCCCTTCGCCCAGTTAAAACAGGATGATAGAAATAAAATGCTAAAGAGGTGATGATCCTCGGCTCTTTCCCCCATGTTATATATCTAGTTCCTTTTCTTTTTCCTAGGTTTTCCATCTCCAGGATTGCCTTATATTGGTTTTCTTCATTGCTTCTAGTTGCAGTCTTAAGTCTTAAACAGTTTTATCTAT
>NW_026592323.1:0-39857 GCF_907164565.1 Psammomys obesus | reverse complement strand
TTTTGTGGGACACCTGTCCCCTCCATGTCCTTCTATCACCACCCCCCCTCTTCTTCATGAGACTCCTGAGCTCTGCTCAAGGTTTGGCTGTGAGTCGCAGCATCTGCTTTGATCTCCTTGTTGGGTGGAGCCTTTCCAAGAACCCTCTATAGTGGGCTCCCATACTGAGTGAGCAGAAAGACACACATAGTATATACTCACTTACAAGCAGATATTAGCCATATGATATAGGATAATCATACTAAAATCTACAGACCTAAAGAAGCTAAACACTAAGGAGGACCTTAAGGAGGATGCTTAAATCTCATTCAGAATTATTTTCTAGTCTTGAAAAAGGCAATCATTTTCACCTTTTCCACCACTACTGGTATCCACCCTGTTTGGCATTCTGAATGAGTTAATCCATTTCTTAAAAGCTGTTGGCATATTGCCCTACGTGGGTCAAATCCCTTATGAAATAATTAGAAATTGCAGTCAGTTATATATATATTAAAATGATTACTTAAGATTAGTCTCTGAACCATGACTCATTCATTTTAGAGCAACTTAAAAAGGACAGGTGACTTTTTGTCCATATAAGGTAGAAAGCTTATTTTGTAACTCTTGAGTTAAATAATATTCTTATTTGGCAGTAGAGTTGGGGGAAAGCCCAAGATGAGAAGAAAAGAACATACAGTTGTGATTCTGGCCACAGGGGATTGAGAAAAAAAATGGGACTTGTGCCTAGTAGAGTAATTGCCTGCACCATAAAAAGTTTCCATGTCTTATACCCATGAACCTATAAAATTGTAATGTCACATAGCAAATGAGAATTAAGAATAAATATAGAATTAGCGTTGGTAGTTATCTTATCTTAAAATTGGAAAATCTGGCATATCTGGTGTTAGATAGTTTAGATCTAGGTGTTATATTACTTTTCCTAGAAAAAAAGGAAAAGGTATTTGTTTTTCCCAGATAGGGCATCAAAAACAGACCAAAAAATAAAAAATTAAAAAAAAAATAAACCTATTCCATTCAAGTTCAGCCTGCTGAAACAATGAGTTTCTTGGTGGAGGGAGGGGAAACTGGTTTTTATGATATGAGTAAGCCTGTATAATTATGACTCAAAACAGCAAATCACTGAAGAGACCCTCATCATAATGAGCAAAAACCTCACACCTCACAGAAATTCCATCAAGCAGTCGTTCTTTCAGCTACCTACTTCCTATATAATATAACACTGATTACCATCTCTAGACAACTTACAGTGGGAAGTGGGTGATGAGCTTCCCTCCCTCCTCCTCCTACTGGATATTTGATATTTGACAGTTCCACTGCTAATAGCATATATAGGCCTAGTTATCATTGCCATGGCTATCAGTCAAAGTGATTCCTCAGTATTCTCAAGGCCTAGGACAGAATTAATATGAGATCAAAATCATTCTAATTTCAGTAATCTCCTTCATAAGAAGATGCAGAGGGGACTGGAAAGATGGCTCAGAGGTTAACAGCACAAGCTGTTTTTCCAAAGGTTCCGAGTTCAATTCCCAGCAACCACCTCGTGGCTCATAATCAGCTAAAGTGAGTTCTGGTACCGTCTTTTGGTGAGCAGGCAGAATGCTATATAAATGATAAATAAATATTTTTTAAGAAAAAGAAGATGCAGAGACCTATAGCAAAATATTATGCAGAGCTAGCAGACGTCACAGAAGAGGGGGATGAAGGATTTTAAGAGCCAGAGGTGAGAGAGGACACCTAGAGAACATGGCCCACAGGACTCAGCTAAGCAATATTCATAGAGGTTCACAGATAGTGAAGGGACAAACATGGACAAACAGGGACAAACATGAGGTAGGTCTTCTGTATATATGTTATGGTTGTTAGCTTGGTGGTGTTTTTGTGAAACTCTTAACAGTGGGACTGTGGATTGTCTCTGACTCTTTTGCCTGCTCTTAGGACCGTTTTTTTCTCCTGACTAGACCAGCACTGATAGGAGGGTATGTGTCTATTCTTATTTTAACTTGTCTACACCATGTTTGGTTGGTATTCCTAGGAGGACTACTCTTTTTTTTTTAAAAGAAGAGAGTGGATCTGGGGAGAGGAGAAGTATGGGGAGGAACTGGGGTAGTGAAAGGAGGGAATGCTGTTGTGATGTAATGTATGAGAGAATAATAAAAAGAAAAGAATTATATAAGACTATTATAAAAGTATAACATATGTAAGTCAGCATAAGTGAGGAATATATGTTCTGTGGAATATATAAGATATGCCATCATATTTTTTTTTTCCTTTTTCTCCACTGTAATAGAACTTTTAGGCTGTACTTTCATAGAGCTGTGGACATGTGATTTACCTCTAGCCAACAGCATGTAAATTGGAGTGAGCAGGAACTTTTAAAGGGAAAAGTTAGATCAATTGTAGTTGCTTTTTTTACTTTCCACTGGCTGGAATAAGGGTGTCGTGTGAGCCGTTTTGGGTCCTGTAATGAAGGCACTAGCCTGGGAATGGTAATGTAATAAAACACAGTCTGAGACAATTGTATATGGACTCATGTTTCTGTGACAGAGGAATAAAATTGCCTTTGATTGCTCCCACTATTACTAAAGGTCTCCATTCTGATGCACTAAAGAAATGGACTGACTACATCTGCAGATAGGTTGAGTTGGGCTCTTTCAATTCAAAATAATTACAATAATAAATATAGCTCTATCAATGATATTAGTTACTATTTATTGCTGTGAAGAGACACCACAAACAAAGCAGCTTAAAAATGAAAGCATTTAATTGGGTGCTTGCTTACAGTTTCAGAGGCTTAGTCCTTGACCATCTTGGTGGAAAGGATGGCTGAAGGCAGGCAGGCATGGCTCTTGAGCAGTATATGAGAGCTTATATACTGATCTGCATGCAGGACACAATTTGAGAGGGCAGATGGCCTGGTATTATAGGTTTTTGAAAATTCAAAGCCTACCCCCAATGACATAGCTTCTCCAACAAGGCCATACCTATTAATCTTTCCTAAACAGCCTGCCAACTGGATGAGATTTTCAAATAGGAGCCTATGGGGGCCATTATCATTCAAACCATCAAAGCCAACTTTGCCCTAAGGGTGACAGTTTTTTTTTTCTGACTTGATGCCATGATTAATTTTGATTATTAAATTGATGGAACTTAAAATAACCTTGGAAACCTCCAGGAATGACAGGGACTGTGTTTCTGGAAAGTTTTAACTGAGACCGGAAGACTCATCCTGAATATGGGCATCCCATGGAGTGATTCAAAAAAAGGAAGTAAGCCAAGAACCAACATTCATCTCTCTCTGCTTCTTGACTGTGGATGTAATACGACCTCTTGTTCCTAGCCTCACTGCTGGAGTAGTAGTTTCACTCTCACCACAGCTTCTCCACTATGAATGACTTATTTCAGAAATTTTGTAACTGAAATACCTTTTCTTCACTGTATTCATTGGTCAACAACAGGTATGTTACTACCTTACAGTTCCATGAATGAGAATTCCAACACTATTTTTTGTTGGACTAGAACTAGGATGTAGGCAGACACAAAATGTTTTTCTATGCACCTTTTTTTGGTAGTTTTTGTCTTATTGGTTTTTTTTGTTGTTGTTGTTTTTTACAGTTTATTCATCTCGTTTGATTTTTTGAGAGAGAGAGACACACAGAGAGAGATGGATAGACACAGGCAGAGAGAGAGAAAGAATGTAAAGATGGGTTAGTAGAGAGGTGAGAGAAAATCAAGGAGGAATGACCTAGGGGAACAAATATATTCAAATATATTCTATGAAAAAGAAAATAATTGAACAAATGTCCCTGTTTTTATGGTTGAGCATTTTTCTGATATATTCCAAGGAGTGGTGTAGTTGGATCTTGAGATAGCTACCTCAAATTTTCTGAGAATGTGCCAGATTGATTTCCAAATTGTTTGTGTAAGTTTACATTCCTATCAGCAATGGAGGAGGGTTCTCCTTTCTCCACATCCTCTCCAGCATCTGTTGTCATAGCCATTCTGCTGAGTGTAAGGTGGAATCTCTGGGTTGTTTCGATTTGCATTTCCCTGATAACTGAGGAGGATTTCTTTAAGTGCTTTTCTGTCATTCAATATTCCTCTGTTGAGAATTCATTGTAGTTTTTACTCTCCAGAAGCTGTTTAAATTGATGCAATCCTCTTTTTCTAATTTTGATTTTCTCTCTTGTTCATGTGAGGTCATACTCAAGAATTTTATGGTGCTTTTTGTTTATGATTTTGCCATAGCAGATTTATAGTTTCAGGTCTTAAGTCTTCCATCTATTTTGAGCCAACTTTTGTATACAGCATTAGATAAAGGTTCAATTGCATTCTTCTTTGTCTGAATCCCAGTTTTTCCTATATCATTTATTAAAGAGCCTGTCCTTTTTTTTTCATTTGACTATTTTTTTTTTTGTTTACTTGACACAATCTAGAGTTATCTGAGTTAAAGGAACCTCGAAAAATGGCCCAGGGTTAAAGAGATGGCTCAGCTATTAAAGGCTGGACTCACAACCAAAATTGTTAGAGAAAATGCCTCCATTAGATTGCCCCATGAACAAGTGGAGTGCATTTTCTTGATTTGTTATTGATGTGGTGGGCCTCCACCTACTGTGGGCAATGCCATTCGTGGTCAGTTGATCCTGGGTTGTGTAAGAGAATGGGCTGAGCCAACTATGAAGAACAAGCTAGTCAGCAGCCTATCTTCATAGCCTCTGCTTCAGTTCCTGCTTCCCAGCTCCTGCCTTGAGTTTCTGCCCAGACTTCCCTTCATGTTAGAAGCTATAAGATCAAATAAACATTTTTGTCATGATGTTATCACAACAATATAAAGCAAACTAGGACAATGTTGTTGATACTTTTGTTGAAAATCAATTGTCTGTCAATGCAAAGGTCTACTTCAGTTTCATATATTTTGTTTCATTGGTAGTTATATGGGTTTTTGCCAGTAATATGGTAGAGGTTTTGTTTATATATTAATTATGGTACAAATATATATTTCAATGAAAATTATTTTAAACAATATAATGTATATATTATATACATTAAGGTACACACATGGTGATATGATATACCTATGTAAATATATATGTATATATGAATAGTAGGTTATAAATGAACTTTGATATACTCTAGAAATTGGGAATGGTTCCAAGATCCCCAAGGACACCAAAAATTGAGGATGCAAAGAATAGTAGTTCCTCCAGATTAGTTAATTTTTTAAATCATGATTGTTTGGATTGTATAGATTTTGTTTGTCTTGCTTTTTGTGCTTCTAAGCGAATTTAAGAATTGTATCTCCATCTACAGACCTAAAGAAGTTAACACTAAGGAGGACCCTAGGGAGGATGATTAAATCTCACTCAGAATGGCAAACAGGATAAACACCAGAAGTGGTGGAAGAGAGGAAACAGGACTGGAATCTACTATAGAAGGTCCTCTGAAAGGATCCACCCAACAGGGGATCAAAGCAGATGCTTAGACTCATGGCCAAACTTTGGGCAGAGCGAAGGGAATCTTATGGAGGAACAGAGGGGTGGGATTAGAGGGACATGAAGGGGAAAGGAACCATACAAGGAGACCAGCAAAACCAAAATTCTGAGGCCAGGGATCCTGGAGAGATTGATGCACCAACCAAGGACTATGCATGGAGAGAACCTCTACCCCCTGCACAAATTTGGCTGATTGGCAGCTCAGTCTCCATGTGGATCTCTGAGTGAGGGGAGAAGGGGCTGCCCCTATCATGAACTCAATTGACTGCTTTCTGATCACTGGCCCCTGATGATGCAGCCAGAGGGGACAGAGGAAGAGGTTCCAAGCATTTTCTGATGAGACTTAAAAAGCTATGGGTAGATAGCAATAGTGGATAACTCTCCCTTTCAGTGGACTAGGGGAAGGAGATCAAGGTAAGAGGGAGGGAGAAGATGAGGGAGGGGACTTCAATTGGGATATAAAATGAATAAATTGTGAAGAAAAAGAAATTTAAAAGTTGCATTTCCTGTTACTGTGGGGAAAAAAGACATTGGCATTTTTTAAATTTTATTTAGTTTTTATTAATTACAGTTTATTCACTTTATATCCTAACTATAGCCCCTCCCTCACCCCTCCTAATACTACCCTCTCTCCCTCTTCTCCTTCCATGCCCCTCCCCCAGTCCACTGACAGGGGCTGTCCTCCTTCCCTTCCTTCTGACCCTAGTCTATCAGGTCTCATCAGGAGTGGTTGCATTGTCTTCCTCTGTGGCTTGGTAAGGCTGCTCTCCCACTCAAGGGGAGGTGATCCAAGAGAATGCCACTGAGTTCATGTCAGAGACAGCCCCTGTTCCCATTACCAGGGAACCCACTTGGACATTGAGCTGCTTACATTGGAAATTTTAATAGATGTTTTGCAAAGACTGTAGATGACTTTCTGCAGTATGAACGTTTCAGCAAATCATTCTTCTGACATGGCAAATATAAGAGAATTTATTTCTTTTTCTTTTTGAGACACAGTTTCTCTATATAGAACTAGCTGTTCTGGAACTCACCCTGTAGACCAAGCTGACCTAGAGCTCAGAGATTTGCCTGCCTCTGCATCGTGAATGCTGGAATTAAAGACATGCAACACCCCTGCCCAGCTATAAGAGATCTTTCTATTTATTTGTGTCCTTCCATTTCTATCACTAGTGTTAAATAGATAGAAGTTAAATTTATACATATCTTCCTGCTTGCTTTTGGTTGCTTTTTTAACGAGCTTATTTTTTTTAATATTCTATATAAAATAGCTCACTATTTATGTATAGGAACACGACTGATTTCTTTTTTGAACATTTTACATAAGGTAAAAATGTAGTCCTTAAACTCTTAATCCATTTGTCTTAGATCCTGGGTGTTGGGATTGCACATAAGTTTAATTATTCATGGCATCTACTGGCATTTATTTTTTATTTATTCATCTTTTTTTTATTGAGACAAGGTTTCTCTGTATAGCCCTAAGGTACCCTGGAACTCACTGTGTAGACAAGGCTGGCCTCAAACTCACAGAGATCCACCCGTCTCTGCTCATTAAGTGCTGGAATTAAAGATGTGTATCACCACTGCCTGGCCTGATTTATTTTGTATATTGACTTCATGTCCTGTAACTTAATGAATTTTTTTTTTATCAGTTTAAGAAGCTTCTTGGGATAACTTTGTAATTATCTAAAAGTCTATCTAACTGTGTAATATCATGTCACTAACAGAGTTGTTTTTAATCAGCAAACATTTTTTACTATATTATAACTATATGAGATGTTTAAATATGGTAGGTAAAGTAATTGGAAAGAAACTTTTAATTGTGTTCGGCTAACAGTTTCTATAAAGGCTCTGAATAAACCACACTTACTTACATTCTTGTTTTCTACTAGAATACACTATATGACTTCCTTTGGACTATAGGGCATTGCCATACTCAACACAGTCAGAAGCATAGTAAATATCTCCACACCAAGCTTCTTAGATATCAACCTAGTTGCATAGCAGAAACCTATCTCCAGCTTATCATTTTGTCAGGCACCTGAAGATTCATGGAACATCTATGTGAGAAAGACTATATTAAACAGAATACTGACCTTCAAAATATGTTTTTGTCCTAGTCGGTGATATCTACGAATATATATGCAACATTATATGTTACATGTTGAGTTTGAGAGCATTTCACTGTTCTAGTTGGAGCAAAAAAAAATGCATACAAAGTAACAAATGACAAAACTTAAGTATTGCTAGTGATCCTTTAATATGATTAAATGCTCATATATTTTTATTTTAAACAGATATTATACAAACATAATTGTGAACCTTCATAGCAATAATTGAAAACAATGATTGGGAAAGGAGTTCAGTGGCAGAGTGTGTGCAAAGCCCTGAGTTCAATTCTTAATATTGCAAAAATAAAAAAAAATAAGATATATGACTGGAGAGATGGCTCACTGGTAAAAAAGAGTACACTGCACTTACAGAAGACCATCGTTCAGTTCCCAGAACCATATCTGAATTGGAATTATTGTATGTTGTAACAATTTATTACCTCATTATAAGGCAATTAGAAATAAATGTCTGGAATTCTCCAGTATGAAAAACTGCCTTGGTTTTACCCTTAAAATCAAATGCCAGCTTGGCAGGGTAAAGGATAAAGGTTATTTCTGATATACCCTTTTAAAAAGAACTGCTGAGCAATGTACTTTAGCAATCTGAATCACTTTCTGTCCATCAAAGTACATCCAAAATCCAAGTAGAATTCTCTGTCCTGAAGGATGGACAGCTAGCTTACTATTTTTTTTTTCCTTCAGGGAAGGTGGTGGGAAGCAATGTCACTACCTGAATGTTGGTTGAATTAGACAGTATATGTGACTTTTTAATGGCTATCTACTCTGGTGAGGAGGCATCTTTTCTGTAACCATACACAGGTGAACATACTGGAGGCCATAATGTGATGAGGGATGACAAGGTAAGTCAGAATAGAATAGCTGTCCAGTCTGACTGAATCAACAGATTACATTACTTGATTATTTGCTCTAATATGAATTTTTATATGAAAACTTTAAATTATACAAAGGCAAGTATCCTAACTCAGGTGTGAGGCAAATGTAGTTGACAATGCATACATCAATAACAACCCAACCAATCAATTCACAGAGTCTAGAGAATCAATACACGGCTGGGTTTCTGAGTAAAATTCTCTAATAAAATTTAGTGTGTATGTATTAAAGTAATAGATACTTTAATTGCAATAACAGAAACATACATGCAGCATTCAAGATCAAAACTAAGAATGTGTGTGCGAATATCTGTTTAAAAGATATAGAAGTGTCTCAGAATCTAGGAAATGAGGTTAGACTATATGAGGAACTTGAACCAAGGCCTAAAATGCCACCAGAAGCAGAGCAGGGTCTAGGGTCTAGGGTATAGCTAGAGGAGCAGAGCATTTTTGGAAAAAACAAAACAAAACAAAAACAAACAAACAAAAAAACCAAACAGGTCCTGGTTTCTATCTCTGCACAAGAAAAGAAAATAAATAGGTATGACAATAGGGCTTCTATCTCTCTAGGGCCAAATGCTCTCTTAAATCTGCTACATTCTCTCCCTGACTCTCTCTTTTTATTCTTTAGGCTTTTGTGGTTATATGAGCAAATAGTGCAGTCCCATCCCAACCTTTCTCTAATTTACAATCTTGCCTCATAGCACATATACCAACAAGTATGCGTGACTCTCATTTTTAAGTTTCTTGAAGAAACAAATAGTCCAAGACCAGTGTGGTTTACACACCTGTAATCCCAGCTACTTCGAAGGCTGTGTTAAGTGGATGATGGTTTTGAAGCTAGTCTGGACAGCACAGTAAAAGCCTATCTGAAGGAAGGGAAGAAAAAAGGATAAGAAGGAGGGAGAGATCCAAGACGGACAATTATGCAGGCCTGGTTTAGTCAGTCATGGCCAGGAGGGCATGTCAGCTGGTATAAACATAATCAGCAGGAGCTCTGTGTTTGTGCCTATCAAGGCCAAGCAACAGCATGTGTTGACGTTTTGAGGCAGGCAGATCTGCTAGTGGCATTTTTCAAACCCACTTTTAGTTAATCTGTTTGCTCTTGATGTAATTGTGAAAAAATCTGAAAAGAAGAATGAGTGGTCCCACATGCCAATACTTGGAATACTGGGCGTGCAGAGCCAGATTCTTATCTTGGGAGAGCCCTTGTCATCTTGAGCTCTTGAAACACTTTTCTGAAACTCTCACAAACTTACAACAAGAAAGCCTAAACTTCTGGGACATTTGGGGCTCTTATATTCAAGAAATGGACATTTGCTCTGTGCAGAGATGGATGGAGTGGGCATCCTGCGGAGCTTAATTTGCCTCTACCTCATTGTGCTTTTTCACCTTTCCTGGCACATGACTCCATTTGAATAATTTAAACTTGCATGCTCTCTTCTTTCTGATTCCTTCTTCAAAGTGAATGAACTATTGTGACTATAAGCAAATGTCTAATTAAAATATTTATCACTCATTTTGAACAAAATATGCCTCCAGGAGAAGGAAATGCTCTGCCTTCTCTACACATATTTTATATCACTCCTGGTTGAAAGTCCCTGATTTCAACCATAAAACAATCCATTCTGTGGCTATTGTTAATGGTGTTAATTACTGCTAACTCAATCTTATTAGAATCTAAGACATGACCTTACAGTGAAGATTCAGGAGGATAAAATTACTTGCAGTAAAGAAAAAGACACTTTATTTCATTAATTTTCCTTCGTATAAGACAGCCTTATATTTGTTGTTTAAATGTCAGCTATTTCATATGTGCCCACATACTGTGACAGGCATTCTGAAGTGTATAGAAAATGCAATGTGTAAAAATGGATGCAGTCTCCAATTCTATGACCAGCTGATTTATACACAGATGGAATAATCAGTTTTCCTACTGTGGCACTCCTGCTTATTAACCCATTGGTATTCAAAAGCCATATTATATTTTTATGACTCTCACATCTCATTGTTCATTCAGAATTGGGTTTACTAAGGACATATAAAACTGAGAATTATTTTTAAAAGCTCCTTAGAAATAATATTTCCCTTTAAAGATTCAGTTGTTTTCAACAAAGATACAGAGAAGACTGCCATGTAAAAAGCTTTTTCCTTCGAACAGTTAAAATAAGAATGGATTAGGTGTTTTGTTTATTTTTTTGAAAAGGTCTAGAAGAACATTTTACAAAGTGTATTCAGTTCAGTGTCATCAGATATCATGTGGATGGTATGTGATAAGAATCCTTGCTGAAACAGTTATAAAGACTTTTATTAAATTACCATTGTGTACAGCTTGATGTATAAAAATGTATTAAAATGTCTATGTTTCATGTTGTTAAAAAAAATTATCATTGTGTTAGGGGTGAGAGTTCTCTAAGGAAACACAATTAATGAGATATATGCAGAAAGAGAGGGAGGTAAGGGAGAGAATAGACAATTTTTTAAATTAATTTTTTATTTTTTATATTAATTACAGGTTATTTACTTTGAATCCTAGCTGTAGCCCCCTCCCTCATTTCCTCCCAATCCCACCCTCCCTCCCTCAACTACTCCCTGCCCCTCTCTAAGTCCACTTATAGGGAAGGTCCTCCTCCCTTTCCATCTGATCCTAGCTTACCAGGTTTCATCAGGACTGGCTGCACTGTCATCCTCTGTGCCCTAGCAAGGCTGCTCCTCCCTCGGCGGGGGGGCGGAGGAGCGAGTACACAACAAGGACATTTGTTCGACCATGTTTGGAGCAGCTTTAATCGTAATAGCCAGAACCTGGAAACAACCCAGAAGTCCCTCAATTGAGGAATGGATACAGAAATTGTGATACATTTACACACTGGACTACTATTCAGCAATTAAAAACAAGGAAATCATGAAATTTGCATGCAAATGGTGATATCTAGAAAAGATCATCCTGAGTGAGGTATCCCAGAAACAGAAAGATACAAACAGTATAAACTCACTTATAAGTGGATACTAGACCTATAAGATAGGATAAACATACTAAAATCTGTATACCTAGAGAAGCTAAACAAGGGGGGCCCGGGGTAAGTTGACCAATCCTCACTTAGAAAGACAAATGGGATGGACATTGGAAGTAGGAAAAAGTAAGAAACAGGACAGGAGCCTACCATAGAGGGCCTCTGAAAGACTCTACCTAAAAGTGTATCAAAGCAGATGCTGAGACTCATAACCAAACTTTGGGCAGAGTACAGGGAATCATATGAAAGAGGGGGGAGTTAGTAAGACCTGAAGAGGACAGGAGTTCTACAGGGACCAAATATATCTGGGCACAGGGGTCTTTCTGAGACTGATTCTCCAACCAAGGACCATGCATGGATATAACCTAGAACCCCTGCTCTGACGTAGCCCATGCAGCTCAGTATCCAAGTGGGAACCCTAGTAAGGGGAACAGGGACTGTCTCTGATCTGGATGGTTTTGGAGGCTGAGAAGTTTCTCCATCTGCCATTTGCAAGCTAGATACACGTTAGAGCTAGTGACGTGATCATAGTCTGAGATACATGACCTGAAAGCAGAAGCAGCAAAGATTTACATGCCAGTCTGAGATCATAAGATTGAATGAGGTGCCTCTGCTCATGCAGGAAGACAAAATTGGGGCAAATTCTTCTGTCTTCAGGATTTTTTTTTCCATTTATTTCCTCAGAGAATTGGATGATGTTTACTCACTTAGGAGAAAGCCATCTATTTTAATGAGCTCCTACATTTAAATGTTAACTGGTCCCTGATATATCCTCATAGGCATACCTAGAAACAGTGATTAATTTTGGCACTCATGGCTAAGTAAATATAATGCATGTAACTTACCACAATTTCCACTTAGAGATTTTAATACAAGGATGCAGAGATGTATAAAAGAAAAAAAAAATGCAAGCACTGCTTCAAAAATAAAGTGGAGGTCTGGGCATGGAAACACATACCTATATTTTCAGCACCCAGAAAGCTTAGCTAGAAGGCTCTGATCATAGTCCAAAGTCCATGGCCAGCTGATCTACACATAGCTGGCCAAGGCCAGTCTGTGTATTGTACAACAAGATCCTGTCTCAAAAGACCAAATAAAAAATTAATAACAAAAGTAGTTTATTGAAGACCATATTGGGAGGCTATGATTTCTTACAATGTGTTTTTGAAGACTTTCACTTATTGCACATGTTTTTTTTTTATTTTTTAATTCACTGAGATGAATTTTGCATCATAAACCTAAAACATGTTAATGTGAATGACTTGGCATTCAGTACATTTCAAATATTGTATTACCACTACCTAGTTATAGTTCCCAAACATTTTCAGAACCTTAAAATAAAACACTGTATCCACTAAGCAACTAGTTTCACCCTGCCTCCCCCAAACCCCTGGCAACAAACAATCTCTTTTCAGTCTCTATTACTGAATTAGTAATTACTCTATTACTGATTTAGTATGTAACTTACAAAAAAGGATTCTTTTTAGTGAAGTTTTAGGTTCACGGAAAAAGCACAGACTTATCTCCTATCTCATATCCTTCCCTCATATGCACAACCTCCTCTGCTATCAACATCCAGCATCAGAGAAGTACATTTGTTACAATCCTATGTTGGCTTTTTAATGGCACATTTTTAAAGGTTCTTCAAAGCCATATTTTCATAACTGGGAGTTTATGCAGGCAGATTGTACACGGCAAAGTCTAAGAAATTGTTCTATAATCCAAGATTTTTTAATGCCACTGTCCTTTGCCTCCCAAATGATACCAATGAACTTCCTGCCTAGTTCTCTATTTCATAGAGAACTTTATGATGTTAACACATGGTTGTTTTGGTCATAGTCCAGGTCTAAACCCTTTGTATCCACCCTCTATGTGAAACATAAAACTTCAGGTCATTATTTTCATTTTGTTAGCAATTAATTACAAATTTGCATTAATTAATTGATCAATCATTAGTTCATCAATTAGTGTGAGATAATGTAAGTAAAATACATTATATACTAGTGCATACTCAGTAAAAATCTTTGAGTTTAAGCCCAAGTACTCAAACTAAGCAATTTATATTGATTTTTCTACTACAAATTTCAAATGTTTTTTGAAGACTACTTATCTCTGACTACCCTTTGGTTAGTTAAAAAAAAAAAAAGTGTACATGCTTATTTCAAAAGTTTTCGATCCTTATCCTGAGGTGATAGCCATTTTCTTTTGGTGTTATTATGAAGCAAGTTTTAGGAAAGAGCATCAATAAACAAACCATTATGGATCTGCTCACACATCATTGGGACTTGGGGTGATTGGCACTTGCCCAGGCATTTCTATCTGGTCTCTAATCCATGGTCTTTTCTCAGCAGTCTGTTGTAATATTTCTGTCTGAACTCAGGATACTCAAGTATTGTTCTCTTTGCTATTCTTGTGCTTAGGACAACCTGGCTTGCTATGTTGCAATGTCGGATTGCTCAGAGATCCTGGGTTCCTCTTAGATCTTTTTGCCTGAATATCCCAAATAGTCATGAGATATTTTCATAGCCGCCCTTCTCTGAAAAAGAATATAAAAATTATCTAAAATATAAGCTCACTTTATAACGATGTCGGGGAGTAGTAGTTGACTGTTGGATAACTTGGGGTAAATATTGAGTAGTCATTGGCAGATGAAAGCAACATGAAATGATTTGAGAACTTTTCAAAAAAAATTGCACAGATTGACTTACATCATATAAACTGTTGGAGAAAAATTTTAATTCTACACTGAACTATGTAAGGATATATAAGCTGAAACCACAGAAAGAATGGTTGTAGTTTTAAATGAATGGCTGTAGTAGCACTCTTCTGCAGCTGAGGAGAAAAAGATACGGTGAGGATATGTTTAACTCTAGTAAAAACCACAAGAAATCAGGGCTAGAGATATGACTTAGTAAGTAAAAGGACTTGCTGCACAAACTAGAGAACGTAAGTTTGGATTCCTTTGAAAAGCTGGTGAGGAGCATGCATGCATCTGTAACTCCAGAGTGTGGAGACAAAAGAATCTTTGAGTTTTCTAACTTATCTTTAACCAACGGCAAGCTCTAGGTAATAACGCAGAAAGTGATTGATAAGGCACTCAACATTCTTCTCCAGTTTTCACATACACTTGCACTGTCATACAGGTACATGTACACACATACACACACACACACACACACACACACACACTCACACACACACACACAAGTGGATGCAGAGAGAGAAAGTAAAGGGTAAATGGGAGGTGATAAAAATGTTGTGTTTTTTTTTTTAGAAAGCTTACACATATTTTTGTTTGTATTATTTATTTTCCTGTTACAGTTATAAAACACCATGACTGAGGCAAATTATACAAAAAAAAGTTTATTTGGGCTGAAGGTTCCAAAAAGATAAGAGACCATCATGGAAGGAGTATTACAAGCCACAGGCCTGGTGGCAGAAGCAGGAAACTGAGGGCTCTCATCTTCAACTGTAAGCAGGAAGCTGAGAAAGAAAACTGGAAGTACAACAACGTTTGATCTCTCAAAGCAGCACTCTCAGTGACTTACTTTCTTCAACAAGGCCACAGCTACTAAATCATCCCTAACAGTGCCACCAGTTGGGCACCAAGTGTTCAAATATACGAGCTTGTGGGGACCATGCCCATTCAAACCACTACAGTTTTGGAAAGGTGTTATAGTTTGGATCTTGAACTTTCCTTAAAGGCATGTTAAAGGCTTGAGTCCAGTGCAGGATTCAGAGGTGATTGGATCATGAGAGTGTTAACCAAATATACATACTAATCTACTGGTAGATTCCAAAACACCTAGATTCCTAGATCCAATGATGAACTATTATGAGGTAGTGGGAACTTTGGGAGGTAGAACATAATTAAAAAAGTAGGGAATTGGAGGGTTTATTTTGTCCTCTATTCTTCTCTTATCCTTTGACTCCTGGCTACCATGAGATGAATGACTTTTCACTGCTGTGAGCTCTCTGCACACTTATAATATTTTAAGTTACTTTTTTCTGTTTAAAGAATTATGTTCTCACTTATTTGAGAAGGAAAAGAACTGACACTTGATTAATTTTTAACTCAACATAATGTCACCAAACCAGTTAACGCTCATCTTTATACTATATAAAGCAAATACTGAAATATGTTCAAAAGCATTTATTATAAGAATATATAGCTCTAAAGGGAAAATCTAATATACTTTACTTGTTGAAAGATCAGTTTGATGAATAAGAGATTCCCAAGTGATATCTATTCTGAAGTCACTGTATGGTGCGAATTTCCTACTCACAAACAAGCATTTCAGGGACTTGGTATTGGAAATAAACATTTCTCTGTGAGTAATAGGACACAGTCAGAGCTGAGATAAGTGCCTGTTGATCTGAGAATTGAATAATAGCTTTTTGCCATAAAGAGAGAGCCCAGAGTAAAACAAGGAGGATGAATCCTCAATAACAAAAAGAGGTAGCATGAATAATGAAGTGTGTGAAATCAACTCTGTTGATTAATGGATGATATTTATTTATTTATCTTTCTATTTATTTATTATGCTGGGGGCCCAACTCAGGACTTTGTCGATGATAAACAATGGCTTTCACTACACAACTGACCTCAAATGATGATTACTTGTTTTTTCAAGAAGCTCCCAGGTACAAACTTCCATTCATGTACAATCATGTGGTGATCACAGTCTTTCTGGTTGCTTTCCTTAGACTAAGATCTGCTCTGGTAACAGCCTTGCATTAACACATTCAACAGGATCAAGTAATGACAAAAGGGTGTTTTTTTTTTTTTTTTTAAAGCTCCTCAAAGAAAGAGTTTTTATGAAGGCAAAAAAGGAAAATTTAGGAACAGGTTTTATGAAACATACTCTTAAATAAAATTAAGAATGAGTGTTCTCTCTCTGTTTCTCTGTCTCTTCCCCTCCCTCATTTTTCCTTCCCTCCCTTCTCCCCTTGGGATTGAACACAGAATCTGATGTATGTCTGACTCTACTACTGAGCTGGAAATGAAGAATAAATACTCTAGTCAATAAATGGGCAAATGAACCTAACTGATACTTTTTCAGCAGATGAAGTACATGGGCTGGAGAGGAGATTCAGTGGTTAAGTGCATGTACTGCTTTTGCAGAGGAGCAAAGTTCAATTCCTAGTATCCAGCTTGTAAACTCTTATAACTTCAGCTCTAGAGGATCCAATTTCAACTTCTAGATTATGAGGGTACTTGCATTTGCATGCATATTTACACACACACACACACACACACACTTAAAAGCAATGAAAATAAATCTTTTTAAAAGATAGAGTACAGTGGTCAATAAAAAAATCAGCAGACTTTTGGCTCATGTATTTTCTCTGAAGAGAATATACATAAGAGAATTTTATGGATATAGATAATGCATATATAAATATATATACACACACAATAAAAGAGAGAAACAAGGTTGATAATGAGTGACAGTGTTGGTGCTATATTTTAACTATTTTATTTGGGTTCTTTTATCTACCACCCTCCTCCACCCCAATCCTTTTGAATAACAGGTAAGAGAGACAAAAGATTAAAGGGGAAAGGGGAGCATACATAACGTCTTTTAGGCTCCTTCCTACTGTTTAGGGTTATTGGGTTCCTTGGGTTAAGTCCAATCTTTGTAGTAAGGGTATCTCCAACTTTTTCTTGTCGAAAGTACAACAACAGCAACCAGGAGTAGTGGGGAGGCCCAGCAGTCTTCTTCTACAGAGAACCCCCAACCCCTCTCTGGGCTCTGGCATTTATACCTCTCAAGAGTTCCTCAGATAGCAAAATCACACAGATGCTAGTGCAGGAGACAATCATAGGTAATGGCTGTGGACCCTCTGAAGTAGCTCCATATCTCACACTTGGGATTAAATAAAAAACAAATCATGTGACATAACTGGGTTTTATTTTTTTAAAGAAACCAAAATTGTCACTACATGACAGAGCTCAGACACTATACTAAGGACTCAATACCTTTAACTGCATCTGCTCCAGTGCAACTTATAGACAAGTCAGAATGAGTTTGCCCTTGTATCACCAGTGTGGCAACTTCAGAGTACCCAGGGCACCTTCAGAGGTACCACGTAGGCTCATTTGACTCTTGATTTCTAGAACTAGCTAGATTTTGGATTTTCAAGCCTTCTGTTTTTTTATTCTTTACAGCCTGTTCCAACTCATTCTTCAGGTTTCAATTTAAACAGTCCTGCATGCTCAGGAACATTTGCTGAGTTTCCCATATGAAAAGTAAAGTTTGTAATTATATTTTTTGTTCACTTATTTACTCTTTTTCCCATTAATGACAAGTCTGTTAATGTTCTCTGGCCACTGCAACAAAATACCACAGATAATTTATTTACTAATAGTTTTGAAAGCTAGAAGAGGGAGAGCAAAATGTGAGGATTTGTGCTTTCCCAGGCTTGTCCTCTTGTCTTGCAAATGATCAACCTCTTCCTGCATCTTCACATTGCCTCTGAGTGTATGCTTTTGTGTACAAATTCTTCCTTTTAATAAAAACACCAACATAAGGCCTAATCTCATTTCCTCATTGTAAGTTAGTTACTTGTTAGTTACTCATATAAAGACCCTGTCTCCAAATACAGGAATATTCTGAAGTTGTGACAGTTAGGATGTTAAGATACAACTTTTAAAAGGAGACATAGGAATTAAATAATTTTCCACTGTCGGGCTCAGCACCCACAATAATATAGTATTCAATATTACATACTGTATGGCACACAATAGCTTCTTAATAATTGTTAGTAACATGGAAGAATTTATTCTTTCCAAATGGCCCAGCATAGACCTTCTTTTGTGGTTTCTTGCATGCTTGGAATTTCTTATTCTTCCACATTTATTCTCTGCACTTTGACAAGTTGTGAGTTGCTGCATAAGCTATCATCTACTGCTCAAGGAAACTTCTCCAATAAATCTGAGAGCTGCACCAATAAATAATAGGTATAAATAAACACATTTAGAGAACAGTTTGTACTATGTCCACTTAGCAAAATAGTAATAGTAGGCATACATATTACTTTACATGTATGTTCCAGATTTCCTAAAAAAAAAAAAAAAAAACATAGGCTGACTTCTTAGAATAAACAAAACACAAGAGGATGGGGTTCTAAAATGGAACAGAAATGAGGATGTACATCAGAGGTAGACTGATGCTTCTTCCATCTTCAACACTGAAAGTGAAGGTGATAGAGTAAGAGAAGAAGGAAGGAAGAAAACAACTTAAAATTTGAAGGATTTTTTTTTTAATGAGTTACTAAATTTCCACACAAAATGTATACTCTAGCCAATTGCATTTAATAGTACTAGGTGCTTGTACATTTACCAATACTGAGACAACCTTAATTTAATTCTTGTCAGTTTGAAACACAAAAGGTGACAGATAGTTCATCTTTTTGTCTGTGTTTTATTACTAAAGAAGTGATCTATATTAAAAATTTTTGTCACAATTCTATGAATTAACTTTTGATGTCCTTTATTAGTTTTTATTTAGCCATATATGTTTAATATAATATTTTTATTTTTGAGAATTTCATACATCTATACTATGTGTTTTTGTTGTATTCACCACTCTATCCTCCTGTAACTTTTTCCAGATACAACTTTCACCAGTCCCAACATCATGAATTTTGTTGTTATAATATACTGATTCTAATTTTTGCTGCTCATATATCCATGAATGTGAAGCCAACTTGTTTTTCACTCCTCCAGAAAAACATAACGTGATAATATCGCCTCATCTAGGGACAAAGACTAATGAACAACTTCCCTGTCCATGCTGGAATGTTGACAGGTTTGATCTTGTGCAGATCTTGTATAGGCAACCACACTTGATATGAGTTCACCAGCACAGTGTTTCTTACATGTCTAAGAGATACTGTTTCCCACTACTTTTTTTTTTGATGTCTGAGTCTTAGAATCTTTCTGCCCTATCTGTGATGTGATATATACATCACATTTTTAAAGCTGAGAACTTCATAGTTATACTTCCCATCTTGAACAGTTGTGAATCTGTGTACCAAAACGATAACAACAACAAAAGAGAAAAGAAAAAAATTCTCAGATAGATCTAAAAGCTGTACTAAACTATAGATACAGAGATAAAAAAAATAAAGGGAAGTTTATGTTTTGCAGAATAATGATAGTAAATTCACCTCACAGACTTATGAACTCCCCAACTGTGTAAATAAATTTCAGCTAGAGTTATAGTACTAAGCATGTATTTCATTCTATGGAGCAGATCTTAAATCTAATCTGAAAGCAGTTGGTTACCCTTACAATATTTGTGCCATTGTACTAATGGGCATATCCTGATACCCTGGTCATTATTGTAGTCCACAGGATTCCAAGTTATATAAGGTTGTTGATGTCTGCCCCCCTCAGGAGCTTGCATAGCATCTCTAGTACTATGAGAATAGCCAGTAAGGAGATAGATTCCTGGTCAGTACCATCTTTATTTATCTAGTTATGTGAGCAAAATGTATGTTATCTTCAGCAATAAGGTCTTACCATCAAGTTCATGTAGATATACAATAATGATATCAAAATCTGTATTGTTTGGAGTGATGTCAACTTGACTTCTTCACAATCATTTAGCCACATTATATAATAAATGTGTTTTCCTCAGTAAAGGAGTGGGACCTGAAGATCATATTCCCCAACTGCTGGGATTTTACCTGGTTTAATCTTGTACAAATCTTGTGCCAGTAACTCAAGCTGCTCTAAGGTCATGTGTATGATAGTCATGTCACATCCAGAATATATCATTTCATAACACACCTTCCCATTCCCTGGCTTTTAGATTGTTTCTACACCTTTTTCTGTGATGTTCTCTTAGTCTTGTTGGTGGTAGTGGTGGTTGATATAGATGTCCTGTTCATGTCTGAGCATTCAGTCTGTTATCTAAGCACTTTGACTAGTTATCATCCCTCCATTGACTTTTTCCAACTGCATAAAGAAACTTCTCTTACCATGGCTGAGAGCAACTCAAATCTGAGGGAGGTAATCCACACCTTCCATTCTCTTCTTTTTTCTCAATAATTACTCTTCCATTTTGTATTTTCCAGATTCTACATGCAAGAATAATTGTCTTTCTTAACCTGCCTTTAAAATTGTGTGCGTGTATGTGTGTGTCTGTATGTGTATCATTGTTCAAAAGACAGAATTGTAGAATTAGTTGTCTCCTTCTACTTGTACATGTTGTAGTTGCTAATCTTTGTTGTCAAATTAACTTTTTCTTGGATCTAATAAAAATCGAACTTGCTGAGCCTTCTTATTAAAGACTTTGTTTGCTTGTTTGTTTGTTTCGGACAGGGTCTCACATGTAGCAATGGTTAGACTAGAAATTCCTATGTAGTGTAGACTGGCCCTGAATTCACAGAATCTACCTGCCTCTCTCTCTTAAGTGCCTTACAGCACCTGGAATTTTTAAATTTAATTGCATGGGGCAGTCTGTGTACATTAAGTACAGTTACCTGCAGAAGTCAGAGGCATCATATCTCCTTGAAGCTGAAGTTACAGGTAATTGTGAACCAAAATGGGCTCTGGAAAAGTGAATTCAAGTCTTCTGTATAAGTAACACATGCTTTTAACTGTTGTGTCTTTAGGGATATTCTTGATCAGATTATTTGAAGAACAAAGACCTACCCTAAATATCTTTTTGCCTACTTGTCTTCAGTTTTGTTGACAACTTCATCTATTCTTTTATTACTGTATTCTTTTACTGATATTAAAACAAGCTTCTCTGCACTTTCATTGCAGCTGATATCTGGGAATCATCCAGGTCTTCAGGGTCAGAATGAACTGCTGAGGCATTTATCCTGGTGGACTGATTTTTTCCTCTTCAGTGTAAGATAGACATTGTTGAAATAACAACACCATATCCCAAAATAAGTTATTTTCAACAATGATAGAAAATGTAGTAAAATAATATATGTTGAAATCATCTATATGCTAAAATGTAATCTAAAATATGCCTCCAAAAAGAAGAGACTTTAACTGTAAAAAAGCTTATTCATGCTTCCTCTTTCATTCAGTTTTTAATTATATTTTCAGTAGTATGTTCAATACTTAATGTATATACATACTAAAGAAGCATTTTGTATTCTCATCTCCATACTAAGAGAGCATTTATTTGTCTTGTCCAAACATAGCATCATAACCTTAAGAAACAAATTACCAGGGAGGACCCAAGATGGTGGCACCTAGAGAACACTGCATCTGATAAGCAGGATAGCAGTGACTGTACAGTGACCAACAAAATGAACTCTGGGCCGTAAAACACCAGGTATTGTGTTTCTCAGGTGAGAGGAAACCCCACAGTCTCCATTTTCAGGTCACCCAGCCAAACTACAGAAGAGTTCTCAAGTCTTATCCGGCACTCAGTTGTCAGCCCAGAGCTACAGGCCTGTGTGCTCTGATCACCATCCCAGACTGAACTGTGGGCCTTACAACACCAAACACTGGGATTTCAAGTCGAAAGACAACCCCACAGTAAAGGAAGCAATCTGGAACAACCTCAGTTAACCCAGACAATCCCTGGAAAAAGGTCTCAGGCTCTGGCTGGCACACAATGGCCAGCCTATAAACCAGCCTGCATGCCCAACACACCATCCTAGACAAAACTGTGGCCCCAGGGCACCATAGACTGGTTTTCCCTGTCAGGAGAAAACCCCATGGTGAGGGAAACATAAGGTCCAACCTCAGGACACTCAGCCAAACCCTGCACCCCAAAAAGTTCTCTGGAATATTTTCTGGGTTCCTGAGTGTGTTCAGTCATAAGGTCAGAGCCACTCACCTATGCCTGTGCGCTCTACTCACCATTCCTGACTGAACTGTGGACCCCAAAACACTACAGACTAGGTTTCCCTATCAGGAGGAAATTTCACGGTGGGGGAAACATCAGGTCCTACCTCAGGACACCTACCTCCAGTAAAGTTTCGGGATTCGTGCAGGCTCCAGGCTCTAGATTCCTGCCTCATTCATGAGTACTGCACTCACCTGCCACTGATTACCACTTGAGTAATTGGGCAGAGAGCTCCAACCTGTGACCTACAGAAGCCTGAGATCCAAGGGATCAGCCCCTACATACTGCTCCAAGTTACAACCAGTATCACTAGCCAAACTGACCAAACGTCAGGGCTCCGTGGTTCTGTAAGAGGGCTGCTCGAAGCAAACACAGTGTAAGAGCAGCAGCAGCAGCTCACTAAATTCAGAGCAAGAAATCCAGGGGAAGGGCAACTGTCTCCAGGATTTCTCCTGGGGAGAGGACAGTTGCCCTGAATACCAACAATAAAAGTTACCACACAGGTCCATACACCAGCCATTTGGTGACCACACCCAAAAAGCTGAGGAGACCTCCTTCAGGAACAATCATCTACCTGCCAAGGGAATTCTCCCCACTCCAGGATTCCAACAAGCAACAGAAACTAACAGCCAACACCTGAGACAACCATATTGGTAGAGGCCACTGTAAAAGCACAACTAACAAAGGCAAAGCAATATGGCATCTTCAGAACCCAGGTATTCAGGGACAAGTAACCATGGAAATGCTATCATAAGTGAAATTCAAAAAGATGACCTTTCTTCTATGCTTATGATGAGGATAATGGATGAAATAAATAAAATGCATAAAGAAATAGAGGAAGATATAATCAAACAGATTATGGCCATCTTTAAGGAAATACAGGAAGATAAACTCAAACAGATTATAGCCATCCATAAAGAAACAGAGGAAGATAAAGTCAAACAAAGTATGCCCATCCATAAATAAATACAGGAAGATGCAGCCAAACAGTTTGTGTCCTTCAGAGAGGAAATCATTAAATCACTGAAAGAAATAAAAGAGACAGAGGAATGTTCAAACAAACAAGTGAAGGAATTGAAGGAAAATACAGTCATACAAGTGAAAGAAAACAGAAAAATGATTCAAGATCTGAAGATAGAATTGGAAAAATTAAAGAAAACACAAATGGAGAAATCATGAAGAGGAATAACTTAGAAAAGAAAACAGGAACTACAAAGGTAAGTATAACCAACAGACTACAAAAGATGGAAGAAAGAATCTCAGGTGTGGAAGATACAATGGAAGAATTGGATGTATAAATCAAAGAAAATGATAAATATAAAAAATTCCTGACACAAACCATCCAAAAAATCCAAGACAATGTGAAAAGACTAAACCTTAGAATAATAGGAATAGAGGATAAAGAAGATTAACATCTCCAAGGAACAAAAAATATTTTCAACAAAATCATAAAAGAAATTTTCCAAATTTAATGGAGAGGCTTATAAGCATATAAGAAACCTACAGAACACCTAATAAATTAGACCAGAAAAGAAAATCTCCCTGCAACATAATAATCAAAACATTAAGCATACAGAACAAAGAAACAAAACAAAACACATCAAAACAAAAAAGCTGCATGGGAAAAAGGCCAAGTAGCATGTAATGGCAAACCCATCAGAATCACACCTGATTTCCCAATAGAGACTATGAAAGCCAGAAGTGCCTGGATGGATATCATGCAGACCCTAAGAGAACACAGATGTCAGCCCAGGCTACTATACCCAGCAAAACTCCATCATAGATGGAGAAAACACGATATTCAACAACAAAAACAAATTTAAACAACACCTACCCACAAATCCAGCATTACAGAAGATACTGGAAGGAAAAATACATCCCAAGAAAACTAACTACTTTCAAGAAAACACAGGAAATAAATAATAACCTCACTACAGCAAAACTGAAAGTAGCCAAGCACACCAAAGACTACCACAACCAACAACAAAATCAAAGGATCAGACAGCCAATGCTCACTAATCTCTCTTAACATCAACTCCCCAATAAAAAGACACAGAAAAACAGAATGGATGTGTAAACAAGACACAACAATCTGTTGCATACAAGAAACACATCTAAGTCACAAAAATAGACATTACTTGAGAATAAAGGGCTCAAAGACAGATTTCCAAGAAAACGGAACCAAAAAGCAAGCAGAAGTAGCTAGTCTAATATCTAATAAAATACACTTTCAACCAAAATTAATAAAAAAAGACAGGGAAGGTCACTTCATACTCATCAAAGGAAAACTTCACCAAGAAAACATCACAATTCTGAACGTCTATGGCCCAAATACAAGGGCACCGACATTTGTAAAAGAAACATTAATAAAATTTAAACTACACATATTCCCACACATTAATAGTAGCAGACTTCAACACCCCATTCTCAACAAAGGACAGGACAATAAAACAGAAATTATACAAAGAAACAATGACTCTAACTGTGGTCATGAATCAAATGGACTTAAGAGACAGCTATAGAATGATTCACCTAAACACAAAAGATTTTCTCTTCTTCTCAGCAACTCAAGGAACCTCCTCCAAAATAAACCATATATCAGGTCACGAAGCAAGCCTCCAAATACACAAGCAAATCGAAATACTCCCTTGTATCCTATTTGACCGTATGGAATAAAGTTGGACCTCAACAACAGAAATAGCAAAAAACTTACACACACATGGAAACTGAACAACTCTCTTCTCAATGACAGCTGGGCTGGAGAAGAAATAAGGAAAGAAACTGAAGTCTTCCTACAAAGCAGTGAAAATGAAGGCACAACATACCCAAAATTATGAAACATGATGAAAGCAGTACTAAGAAGAAAGTTCAAAGCACTAAGTGCCTTCAAGAAGAAATTTGAAACATTTCATTCAAGTAACTTAAGACTGACCTGAAAGCCCAGGAAAAAAATAAGAAGCAGACACACACAAGAAGAGAAGACCACTGGAAATAATCAAACTCAGGGATGAAAACAGTAAATTAGAAACAAATAAAACAATTCAAATTAGTGAAACCAAGAGCTGGTTCTTTGAGAAAATCAACAAGATAGATGAACTCTTAGAAAAACTAACTAAAAGGCAGAAAGACGCTGTCCAAACCAACAAAATTAGAATTGAAAATGGGGACACAACAACAAACACTGAGGAAATCTAAACAAACATTAGGTCTTACTTCAAAAGCCTATATGTCAAAAAATTTGAAAATCTAAATGAAATGGACAATTTTCTTGATCGATTCCACAAACCAAAGCTGAATCAAGATGAGGTAAATTAATTAATTAGTACTATAATCCACAAGGAAATAGAAGCTGTCATCAGAAGTATCCCATACCAAAAAAAAAAAAAAAAAAAAAACCAGGGCCAGATGGTTTCAGTACAGAATTCTACCAGACCTTCAAAGAAGAGGTAACACCAATACTCTTCAAACAATTCCACAAAATAGAAACAGAAGGAACATTAACAAACTCATTCTATGAAACCACAATCACCTTAATATCTGAACCTCAGAAAGACCCAACAAAGAAAGAGAATTTCTGGCCAATCTCCCTTATGAACATTGATGCAAAAATACTCAACAAAATACTCACAAACGAAATCCAAGAACAAATCAAAGTTATTATCCTCTATGACCAAGTAGGCTTCATCCCAGGTATGCAGGGGTGGCTCAATATATGGAAATTCATCAATGTAATCCACCATATGAAAAAAAATGATAATCTCCTTAGATGCTGAAAGAAGCATTTGATAAAATCCAACATTTGTTTAAAGTTCTGGAGATATCAGTGATACAAGGCATTTACCTAAACATAGTAAACACAATATACAACAAGGCTATAGCTGACATCAAACTAAATGGAGAGAAACTTAAATCAATCCTACTGAAATCAGGGATAAGTCAAGGCTGCTCACTATCTACATCTCTTCAACATAGTTCTTGAAGTGCTTGCTAGAGATAAGACAATTATAGGAAATCAAAGGGATTCAGTTCTGAAAGAAAGAAGTTAAAGTTTTACTATTTGCAGATGACGTGATATTGTACATGAGTGACCCCAAAAATTCTACCAGGGAACTCCTACAGCTGATAAACACCTTCATCACAGTGCCTGGATGAAAAATTAACTCAAAAAAATCAGTAGCACTCCTGTATACAGAAAACAAATAGGCTGAGAAAGAAATTAGGAAAACATCACTCTTCACAATAACCACAAAGGACATACCTTGGTGTGACTCTAATCAATGAAGTCAAAAACTTCGAAAAACTTCCAGTCTCTGAAGAAAGAAATAGATTAACATATCAGAAGATGGAAAGATCTCCTATGCTCATGGCTTGGCAGGATTAACATATTAAAAATGTCCATTTTACCAAAAGCAATCTACATATTCAGTGCAATTCCCATCAAATTACCAACACAATTCTTTACAGAACTGGAAAGAAAAATTCTCAGGTTCTTATGGAATAACAAGAAACCCAGAATCACTAAAACATTCCTCTACAATAAAAGATCTTCTAGGGGTATCTCCATCCCTGATCGCAAGTAGTACTACTACAGAGCAACAATAGTAAAAACTGCATGGTACTGGCATAGAAACCGAATTGTGGATTGATGCAATTGACTAGAAGACCCAGAATTAAACCCACACACCTAATTTGAACACCTGATTTTTGACAAACATGTCAAAACCATGTAATGGAAAAAAAGACAGCATCTTCAACAAATGATGCAGGTATAACTGGATATCTACATGTAGAAAAATTCAAATAGATCCACACTTATCACCTGCACAAAACTAAAGTCCAAGTGGATCAAACACATCAATATAAAGCCAGACTCACTAAACCTCTTAGAAGAAAGAGTGGAGAAGAACCTTGAACTCACTGGCACAGGAGACAACTTCCTGAACAGAACTCCAACACCACAGTCTCTAAGATCAACAATCAATAAATGGGACCTCATGAAAGTGAAGCTCTTTTGCAAAGCAAAGGACACTATTATCAGAAAAAAAATGACAGCTTATAGACTGGGAAAGGACCTTCACCACACTCTATCTGACAGAGGGTTAATATCCGGTGTATATATAAGGAACACAAGAAATTACACAGCAACAAACCCAAGTAATCCAATTTAAAAGTTGCGTACAGACCTAAAGAGAGAATCCTCAATAGAGGAATATTGAATAGCAGACATGTTCAACATCCTTGGTAATCAGGGAAAGGCAAATCAAAACAACCCTGATATTTCACCTTACACCCATCACAACGGCTAAGACTAAAAACTCAAGTAACAACACATGCTGGGGAAGATATAGAGAAAGGGAACCTTCCTCCATTGCTGGTGGGAATGTAAACATGTACAACCACTTTGGAAACCAATCTGGCACTTTCTCAGACAATTAGGAATAGTGCTACTTCAAGATCTAGCTATACCACTTCTAGGCATATATCCAAAATATGCTCAAGTACACAACAAGGAAATTTGTTCAACCATGTTCTTAGCAGCTTTATTTATAATAGCCAGAATCTGAAAACAATCCAGTTGTCCCTCAACTGAGGAATGGATGAAGAAATTATGGTACATTTACACAATGGAATACTACTCAGCAATTGAAAACAAGGAAATCATGAAATCTGCAGGCAAATAGTGGGCTCTAGAAAAGATCATCCTGAGTGAGGTTTCCCAGAAGCAGAAAGACACACATGTATATAATCACTTATAAGTCAATATTAGACATATAATATAGGATAATCATACTAAAAGCTGTATATCTAAAGAAGCTATGCAAGATGAAGCACCCTGGGTAAGATGCTCAGTCCTCATTCAGAAAGGCAAATGAGATGGACATCAGAAGAGGGTGAAAACAAGGAACAATATAGGAACCTCCTACAGAGGGCCTCTGAAAGACTCTACTCAGCAGGGTATCAAAGCAGATGCTGAGAATCATAGCCCACCCTTTTGCAGAGTACAGGGAATCTTATGATAAAATGGGGAGATGAAAAACCTGGAGGGGTCAGGAGCTCCACCAGGAGAGCAAAAGAACCAAATATTTTGACCCCAAAATGAGACTGATACTCCAACCAAGAACTGTTCATGGAAATAACCTAGTACCCCTCCCTGCACAGATGTAGCCCATGGCAGCTCAGCCTCCAAGTGGGTTCCCTAGGAAGGGGAACAGGGGCTGTCTCTGACATGGACTCAGTGGCTGGCTCTTTGATCATCTCCCTTGAGTGGTGGAAGGCTTGCCAGGCCACAAAGGAAGACAATGCAGACATTCCTGTTGAGATCTGATAGGTTAGGTTCAGATGGAAGGGGAGTAGGACCTCCCCTATCAGTGGACTAGGAAAGGAGCCTGGAAGGAGAAGAGAGATGGAGGATGGGATTGGGAGGTGAGGAGAGAGGGGCCTACAGCTGTGATACAGCTCTGAATAAATTGTAATAAATAAAGAAAAAAATTAAAATCATGGGAAAAATTAAAAATGTGCACACACAAAAATAAAAAAAAATTACCATACAAGTCTTTCACCTACTTGACTGGAGTTATAACAAGATACTTTGTATTTTTGTGGCTTTTATGAAGGGTGTCCTTTTCCTAATTCCTTCTGCATCCATTTTGTCTTTTGTATTCAGGAAAGCTACTGAATTTTTTTTTGAGTTAATTTTGTATCTAGCCACTTTGCTTAAGGTGTTTTTACCAGTTCCCTGATAGAACTTTTGGGGTCAATTAGTTTTACTACCATAACATCTGCGAATACTGATACTTTTACCTCTTCCCTTCCAATTTGTACTCCCTTGTTCTTTTTGGTTGTCTTATTGCTCCAGCTAGGACTTCAAGTATTATGTTGAAGAGCTATGGTGAGAGCAGGAAGCCTTGCCTTGTCCCTGATTTCAGAGGAACTGACTTAAGTTTCTCTCCACTTATCTTGATGTTGCCTATATGCTTGCTGTATATTGCCTTTATTATGTTTAGGTATGTGTCTTGTATCCCTGATCTCTTTAAGAGTTTGCATGTGAATGGGTATTGTATTTTATCCAATGCTTTTTTGGCATCTGAGGAGATGATCATGCAGGTTTTTTTTTTTTCTTTCAGTTTGTTTATATGGTGCATTACATTGATGAATTTCTGTATTTTGACACACTCCTGTATGCCTGGAATGAACCTTATTTGGTCATGGTAAATGATACCTTTGATGTGTTTTTGGATTCGGTTTGTGAGTATTTTAATGAGTAATTTTGCATCAGTGTTCATAAGGTATTTCATCTGAAATTCCCTTTCATTGTTGGGTTTTTGTTAGGTTTAAGTATCAAGGTGACTGTGGCCTAATAGAATGAATTTCATAATGTTCTTTCTGTTTCTATTTTGTGGAATAGTTTGCATTAGTTTTTTTTGAACATCTGGTAGAATTCTGCACAGGGGTTATCTCTGACATGGACTCAGTTGACAGCTCTTTGATCACTTCCCCCTAGCAAGGTGGCCTTGCCAGTTTGTAGAGGAAGATGATCCATACAGTTCTGATGAGACTTGATAGGCTAGGATTAGATGGTATGGGAGATCTAGTGGAAGTAGATATGGGTGAAGAGAGAGGGAGGGTTGCACCAGGAGGAGATGAGGGACGGTGCTACATTTGGCATATAAAGTGAATAAATTATAAAAATATAAAATATTTTAAAAATACATGTAAAAACAAAAGAAACAAATTACCCATTTATGATGTAGTAGTTTGAATTTTTCAAAGATGACTGCACATGTTGCTCCCCTAGCCATTTTGAGACAAAGTTAAGCCAGTGTGTCCTTAAATTGCTACATAGCTGAAGATAAATTTTAATTTCTGAACCTCTTGTTTTCATCTCCCAAGTATTATGAATATAAACATGTGTCAACATGTTGAACCTTCAGTGATTTTCAGTATGATATGGACAGTTCTCTACTGAAAGATATCATGTGTCATTTTCTTAAACCTAGGTGGACTTTTATAACTGCTTGAATTGATATAATATACCTAAAGTATTACTCTGTGACTTTGAAGGTCACAAATAGCTTGCTGTAACTCTCTTATTGTATTCACACTTAAAACCTAGCCATCACCTTGTGAATATGTCAAGAATATGTAGAAGCCACATGGATATATCTCAGCTGATGTTCTCTGGAAGGACTCCCTAGCTGATATGTGAGTGGACAACCCTGAGAATTCCAGTCTCCAGGCATTGCTTTGTCCTAGATGAAACCTAGGCATTATTGTATGGACACCATCTGCTTATGATGTGTGCTTTGTGAATTCCTGACCAACAGAATCCTCAAGAATCACTAACTTCTTATTATCATTTTGAATACTAGGTTAGTAGTTAACTTTCTAGACATGCTCTAGTAATTTATTATACCTTGTTGACTTAAGACATGGCTGTTACATACTAGACTCCAAATACACACGTGTTTATTTATGAACCAATTTATATTCCATCCACCTGTTTAATAGCATCTAATGAATAATTAACACTTTTCTTTGTATTATTATATAGTGTGTAGAGAATACCTATACACCTCAAAGACAACCAGTCAAAAATCAAATAAATGTCATAATATCACATCATGACACTGTAGTCATCTTAATTTTTTGTAAGTACATGTTGCACAAAGACTAAATCACCTAATGAGACAGTTCTCACAATATGTTAAGCACCATTATTAAGTATTCCAATGCTCTAATAGTAGATATGTAGCTAAAGCTATAGAAAAAACAAACAAACAAAAACCCAAGTCTTATTTCACATACACATAATACTTATTTCACATACATGTAAACTCCGCTTTGGGTCACTCATCTCTCCAGATAATTGTATTCCACATAGATATTCAATGGTGTAGGCTTCTTCAGTGTAGTGATGCCACAATCCTCATATATGGCTTTCTAAATTGCACAAGTGTGATAAAAAACAGCTAGAGAGTTTGTGCTTGGGTTCTTAAAAAATTTCAGCTGGAAGTGACACCTTTTCTGCCCAATGGTGATAATTAGTTATATTGTCTCATCAACAATGAAGTGACTGAGCAACATAGAAGAGCACATGAATATTGAGTGAGTGAGTGAGCAGCATTATTTTTTCCAGAAATTTCATACATATTTCTTTTCATATATTGGTTCAGACAGAGTTTAGAATTTAATATGTTGAATTTGGGGGATTTCTTTTTTACAGTAAAAAATGGGACTTCTAGATGGACACGGACATGCATTCCTGTAATCTTAGCAGTTAAGAAATGGAGGCAGGAGGGTAAAAAGTTCAACATCAGCAATATCTACAGAGAGAGTTGAGCCAACCTACGATGCATGGGACCTTGTCTCTAAAATCAAAACAAAGCAATCCTAGAATATTTTTCATTGGTGTAGGGACATAAAATAAACTAAAACAAGGAGGAACCTAAATGGTTCCCTGCTTAATTAAATTAATTACTTTATCTATCTAGTTATTTATTTTGGAGCTTGGGCCTTGTACATAGTAAGAATGAACTCTACTACTGAGCCATTCTCGAAAGCCCCCAAATTTCCATTTTATATGGTTATAAGTTTTTATTAGTTGTGCCATGATTTCTACTGACCAGCACTTTGTAGTGCTTAATGAGGTATCATGAATCATTATCCAATATTTATTTTATTTAACTTAGGTTATAACCAATTCCTAGGCCTATACCCAAAAGCTAATGATGTTTTAAAATTTTCATAAGGATTTTCCTCTCATAGTCATTGCTCCCTAGCTGAAGTACTAGTCTGAGAAAATTTGATTTGAAGCAGAAAATAATGCACATGATGGGAAGTTCTCAATAATTTAAGAGTTCTTTGGCTTTAGAATAGTAAAAGATAGCTCTATGATATATACAATAAAATACTGCATTAAATAAAGAGTTTCACTCCAAAAAATAAAGCTTTGGAATGATTACATAGTTTTATTTGGAATATATAAAACAGTAAGTAAAGTATAGACTTTTGTCAATTTCTTGTTGAGTTGGCACACCATTCTTCTTAGTGGAGGGAAGAGAAACTTGTGCTTTTAATATTCATGTGTTCATCATCACTGATGTATTAGAGTGTAGAAACATTCCACCATTGCCTTGGAACATGACCCTTCAGTTTTTTGTAGGCATACTTCATTCAGTAAATCACAGGTATTATTCTGAGTTTACATTGTGCTTGCACGTTTCTTCTTTTCTGCATGTAATGGACAACTACCTTAGGACTGCTTAAGACTTTTAAATATTAATTGATACAATCTGTGAAGAGGTCAATTTGTGTCACTTTTCCCTTTTATAGTTGCTTTTGAAATGATCTACTTTCACAACTCCAAACGGCATCTACCAGGTTGATGATGCCCACACATATATCTGCAGCCTGATGTTTCCCCTAAACCCTTGGCTTTTGTCCACTCCTCTATTTAAGTATGTGGTGGGTGTGTTCCAATAAGAATTCTTTATTTCTGATTGAGTTGTGTCTTCTATTAGCCAAGGCTGGTCATGAACTTACTACCTATGCTCAGGTTGACTTGTGAATTTGTAATCCTCCTGCTTCCACCTCTCAATTTCTGGGATTCTTGGTGTACACTACGATGCCTGCCGTATCACAATTCTTGATTTCACCTTAACTCTTATGCCACAGTCTTTACTTTTTCTTATTTCTTTGACTAATATAGTGATTCAGTCAGTCATTTAGGATAAAAGCCTGTACATTCCCGATTCCCCCTTTTCTTCTATGTCATAAAGCTAACCATTAAAAAGTTCTTCAGGAAATCTACATTCAGTCTTTCCGGAATCCAACAACATTTCACCACTCCAACACTTCTCACTTAATCCACGATTTCACTAAGAGGTAAGTGTTAATTTGTCCACGAATTATCCCATGCGGAGACAAAATTGGCCTCCTGCTAATTTCCATAGAAACTGTCCCAGGCCAGTATTTAAGGCAATCAATCTTGGTCAACCTTGAGGCTTGGATCTCAGCCTTTCAAGTGGAGCAGCTGGGATAGGGTTTGGTGCTTCTCCAATGATAGTCACTGATGTGGTAAATCCTGCTGTCAGCGCCTTTCCTCGCTTCCATAGCATTGGAAAGGGAACTGTTAGAATTTAGTAGAATAAGGTTCTGATATATCATAGCATTATTATATTTTATTCCTTAGTTTAACCCGTGGAGAGAACGGCAAAATAGGAATGAAGCTTGGTATTACTGAATAATATTCCTATTTTTCCTGTGACTCTGGAGATAGAACACAGTGCAGTGGGGGTATGCTAGATAAACATTCTGCTACTGAGTTATACCCCTTGCTCTCTGAGTTATATTCCTGTAACATCCTGGTCTCTTAGCATATCAGGTAAGATTCCTGGATTTCCCCCAATGATTCAGCATAAACACCCTATATCACCAAATTTACAATACTCTTTTCACATCTGAGGTCTGATGTAAAGCTTCCTCTGAGTGTAAGGAGCAATGAAGAGCTCACATGAATGCTGTGAACACCTTTTCAGTACATCTGATCTATTAGCTATCTGAAATGGAAGTTCTATTATATCTAAATCAGAGCTAGGCTCTGCGTCCTACATTGAAATCATTGTGTTCATATTCTATTTAGTCTTGTTTTCATTTGAGTGGAAACACTATTTGTTCAAACCAAAAAGCTGTCTGCCATCTCCACTATCTGTTCTCCCAACTCACAAATTCAATCCACCAGCAATCTCTACAAGAATCCCTCTTTCAAAATACAGTCAGAATTCTACCACATTTCATTGCATTGGCCTTCAAAGCATAGTGACCATTTTCACAAAAAGCCTAAAGTGATTGCCAATATGAATCATGTCATCCCCTAGTTCACTTTGCCCAAGGGCTTCCAATCACACTACAATATACTCTAATTTGCCAAAAGCCCATAGATTTATCTGTCCCTTGTCTCTTTTTTTTTTCTCTAGCTTCTGCTCACTTTGTTTTAAAAATAGTAGTCTACCTTATTGATCTTGAATCTGCTAAGCTTTCTGGCATTCCAAGATAGCTTGCTTTGCCTAGAATAGTCAGTCTCCCAGCCTTTGAAAGATCTCTCTGATGTCACACATGTCTCCATTCAAATACTGCTTACTTCTGAGCAAGTGCATGTGCTGATCAATCTATCTGAAATAACACTCCCCTTTGCTTTGCATATTCTTAACATATTTTGTTTTTCTTTGCTTGCTCTTGTCATGTGGAAGCACAGAAAATATTGTTCATGGCCTTGTAATCTGTCCCTCTAGTGTAATGTGAATGTCATGAAAGTAGGAGACTTGTTTATCTCATTTGTAACTCTATAATCTCTAAGCCCCAAAACAAAGCTTGACACTGTTGAAAACTTATTTCATGAATAAATGAATAAGAAGTGAGTTTTTTAAGTTTGGAAAGATATTCCTTAGATATCATGGAAAATCAAATCCAAATAGTAAAACATAACTATTCAGTTATTAATAGGTTCTTAAGGCTTCTAAACTGAATACATAAAAGTATGAATAGATTAAAATTGCCTTTATGCACCACATAGAAAACTACAAAATATCTTTATACCTATTTTTTGTTTGCTAAAGTGACCACTTTTTAAAATATTTTTAATTGAAACAATAAATTTGAGATAGAGAAATTGTTCAATGCATGAAAATTTCTCTATAGGGAAAAGTAAAGAATTGTCAAACATGATGGATGTTATCTTTTTCTTCTTTTGCTGAGAGAAAAATCAAGAAATAAAATGTTTATTTGAATAGTCAATGACTAATAATCATTTCAAAAGTGTATATTAATTATAAGCTGTCAGGATAAACCTTAAGAATAATTTCTTTTTGTGAGATTGGTCATACTTCTTTTATATGAATATGTTGAGCTATTAGTACAGTAGTGATCTTCAGATTTAAAAGTTGATTAAAATGTATTTCTTTTTTTAGTTTTTTAATTTTAATTTTTATATTAATTACAGTTTATTCACTTTGCATCCCAGCTGTAGCCCCCTCCCTCATTGGCTTTCATCCCTCATCTCTTCCCATGCCCCTCTTCAAGTCCAAGGATAAGGGAGGTCCTCCTCCCCTTCCATCTGACCCTAACTTATCAAGTCTCATCAGAACTGGCTGCATTGTCCTCCTCTGTGGCCTGGAAAGGCTGCTCCCCCATCAGGGGAAGGTGGTCAAAGAGCTAGCCACTGAGTTCATGTCAGAGAGAGCCCCTGTTCCCCTTACTAGGGAACCCACTTAGACACTGGTTGCCATGGGCTACATCTGTACAGGGGTTCTAGATTATCTCTATGTTTGGTCCTTGATTGGAGTACCAGTCTCAGAAAAGACCGCTGGTCCCAGATTTCTTGTTCTTGTTGCTCTCCTTGTGGAGCTCCTGTCCCTTCCAGGTCTTTATATCTCTCTTTTCTTTTATAAGAGTCCCAAAATTTGGGAATCTTATACGCTGCCCAAAATTTGGCTATGAGTCTCAGCATCTACTTTGATACCCTAATGTGTAGAGTGTTTCAGAACCTCCCTGTGGTAAGGTTCCTGTCCTGTATCCTGTTTTCTTCCTCTTCGGATGTCCATCTCATTTGCCTTTCTGAATTAGGTTTGATCATCTTACCCTGGATTCTCCTTCTTGCTTAGCTTTTTTAGGTACACAGATTTTAGTATGATTATCCTATATTATATATCTAATATCTACTTAGAAGTGAGTATATACCATGTATATCTTTCTGCTGCTGTGATACCTCACTCAGGATGATCTTTTCTAGAGCCCACCATTTGCCTGCAAATTTCATGATTTCTTTGTTTTAATTGCTGAGTAGTATTCCATTGTGTAAATGTATAAAAATTTCTGCATCCATTCCTCAGGTGAGGGACAACTGGGTTGTTTTCAGATTCTGGCTATTATGAATAAAGCTGCTAAGAACATGGTTGAGCAAATTTCCTTGTTGTGTACTTGAGCCTATTTTGGATATATGACTAGGAGTGGTACATCTAGATCTTGAGGAAGCATTCTTCCTAATTGTCTGAGAAGGTGCCAGATTGATTTCCAAAGTGGTTAATCAAAGACCTCAACATAAAATCAGACACACTAAATCTGTCAGAAGGAAAAGTGGAGAAGAGCCTTGACCTCATTGGCACAGGAGACAATTTCATCAACAGAACACTGACAGCACAGGCTCTAAGATCAACGATCAATAAATGGGAACTCATGAAATTGAAAAACTTCTGTAAAGCAAAGGACACTGTCAGCAGAACAAAAGGACAGCCTACAGACTGGGAAGAGATCTTCACCAACCCTATATCTGACAGAGGACTAATATCCAAAATAAATACAGAAGTAAAAAAGTAAACAAATCAAGTAATCCAATTAATAACGCGGTACAGAGCTTACCAGAGAATTCTCTATAGAGGAATATCAAATAACAGAGAAATACTTAAAGAAATGCCCACGGTCCATATCAGGGAAATGCAAATCAAAAGGACCCTGAGATTTCAACTTACACCCATCAGAATTGCCAAGTTAAAAAATTCAAGTGACAATACATGCTGGAGAGGATGTGGTGAAAGGGGTACCCTCCTCCATTGCTGGTGGGAATGTAGACTTGTACAACCACTTTGGAAAAATATATTTCTAATTGATTCTTGCATTTTATGCTAAAAGAAGTGAATATTCCTTAAGATTTTGAAAAATATACCTTCCCAGTGGACAAAGAATAGAAGAAACAGGCTGCATGTAACAATACGTACCTGTAATCACAACACTCAAGAAATAGAAGCAGGAAGATCAAGAAATCAAGGCTAGGCTGACCCATCTAGTCAGTTTCAGGCTAACCTGAGCTACATGAGACTAATCTCAAAAACAAAACAAAACAAAACAAAACAAAACAAAACAAAAAAACAAATAAGCAAAATGAGAATGATATGAGTTGAAATTTTAAATTTGATTATTATAGCTTTGGCTTGTTCTATGGAGGAAGTCATTCTTCCCTATCATTATAGGCACCAGAGCATATAAGTTGAGCATAGAGCAATACCACTTGCTATCTAAAGCAATGGCAGTTCAATGTCTCATGTAACTTGCACATCAACTTCTTAAATTAATCTTCTGTATTTTTACAACATTCTGAAAGAAGTTATCTCTTCCAAAATTCTAGAGTTCCATTGGCCTTCCTAGTCTTGGGCAATTTTGATGTAGCTGGATTAAGGATACTTACAATATTTTGAATGCTGTGAGGGAAGCAGTTAAAATTCAATTTGATACACTAGTGACAGGAGCCAAGAGGATATTTAAATTAAGGTTTTTTGAGAATAAGTAGAAATTGTTGTTATGAATGTTCATTGAGCTGACTGATATTTGAAGCATGAACTAGAAAAATCACTCATTTGAGTATCAGTAGAGAAGAGAACTAAAATTTTGAACGAAAATGAGATACCAGAATTAGAATAGATCCTGTAAGAACATGAAAATTAAAAGAAAGAATTTTGCTCATGCATGCCAGCTACCACTGAGAAAACTTATAGGTTGAAAAATAAGACCACTGAAACAAAATGGACACAACAGTTTTGGAATGCTAGTGTGGAGCTTCTCAGCAGTAGAGTAGAGTCCTATGCTGTGATGTTATTTCTCTTGTAAATATATTAGGACTAATTTTATAATTGTAGCAAAATAAGATGACACACATTATTGGAGGACCTGTTTCCTTCTTAACAAAATATAAAATTTATGTACACAAAAATATAAGTTCCCTTTTCCCTCAAATGTTGTTTGGACTGCCTTGAACCCTAGCATTTTAGTTCTGTATATTAAGTTATTTATTATCTTTTGGAAATATTTCTCAGGGAACCTACTTTGAAAGAGAAGGACTAGATAAAAATCTTGATTTTTCTATTATACCAACACTGAAGCAATTTCTACAAAGGCCAAAGTTAAATTTAGAGCCCAGAGTTGTTTTCCTTTCAGTATCTTCTTAATCAAAATACGTATTTAAGCTTTTGATGAGATGTGCAGTATGTTATAAGAAAAAATGTCTTGGAACTTTGATGGAGCTAGTAAAATGATAGAGAAGATGCCAAGAGCAATTATTTATTACAATTTATGCATACCTAGAATTTGTTAGCTCAAAAGTTGTTTATTAAAATTAGTGCATACCTAAAATTTGTTACCTCTGAAGTTGTTTACTGAATTGATGAACTGAGTACATTTATAATGGCTAATGCCTGCTCTTTGGAAAAAGTTGAATTGTTGTTTTGTTTCTTGAGGTAGCTTCCATAATCCAGTAACCTTAGGAGAGATGGGAGATGTGCATGCTTTTGGGTAATTGTTATTATTTTTTATAAGCTGTAATTTTAGACCAATTTTAGCTTTACTGAAAAAAATGATTGCCAAATAAAGAGAGTTCTAATATGCTATCCACAATTAATACTGTAGTGACACATATGTTACAAATGATGACCCAATAGTGATATATCATCACTCAGAGTCAACCATTTACATTAGGATTTGTCATTGATGTTGTCCATCCCATGGGTCCAGACTGATGTACTAACCTTTACACTGAGGTACATAATGATAGATATCTATTTCAATATCATACACAGTTGGTTCCCTGATCTGAATCTTTTCAGTACTCCTTGTATTTAACCCTCTCTCACTACAACTCCTGGAAGCCACAGTATTTTTTATGTCTGATTTAATATTTGGTGTTGCACGATTTTTTTAAATCATTTAATATTATGCATAGTGGTATTTTAATATTGCAACGTCTTTCTTTTTGTCTTTTTCATTTTCCTCTTTTTTGTGTGTGGTGGTATGTATATAACTCAGAACCTTTGGTTTACCAGGCAACTGTTCTACCATTGAGATGTATTGCCAGACCTCTCATTGGTATTTTAATTTGCAGTTCTCTAACAACATATGATGTATGTCATTTTTAATATTATGATTACTCTATCTATGTATATACTTTTCTGTGATGCCTATTCAGGTAGTTAGCTAATTTTAAGACCAAGTTATTGTTAATTTTTGTTGCTCAATTTAATATATACGTATAGATAACAATCCTTTATCAGATGTGTCTTATAAATAGTTCTTCCTAGTGTGTGGCTCTTCTTCTCAGTTTTCTTAACATAACTTTTTTTTAGCTGAACTTTTTAAATTTAATGAGGTCCAACTTATCAATGAATCATGCTATTAGCATTATGAGAGGAGTATAAAAATATACTGCTGGGTATAATTTTATATGTCTGTAATTGCAGTACTATGGCGGGATGACTGAAGGATTGTCATGAGTTTAAGGCTGGCTTGTTCTATGTAGCATGACCCTACCTCAACGAAAAATGGGGTGAGGGGAAGTACTAACATTAACCATGTATAAAAATTATGAAAAGACACATAGAAACGCACTGGTTTATAAGGTAGCTAAAAATACAGTTAAATTAATCAGACAAAGAAAGAAAAAAGGCAAGAAAGAAAGAAAGAAAGAAAGAAAGAAAGAAAGAAAGAAAGAAAG
>NW_026592322.1:0-33186 GCF_907164565.1 Psammomys obesus | reverse complement strand
AGAAAGAAAGAAAGAAAGAAAGAAAGAAAGAAAGAAAGAAAGAAAGAATAATCAAACACACCCAGTTCCTAACCTCTACAAATTGTTTTAATTATCCAGGATGAAGTCTGAAGTTATGAGGCATAGATCTTGATCCACAGAACCTTTTGTCTAGTTTCAGGCAACAGCATTTTAATATCAAAACAAAAAGAGCCCTGGAGAGATGGCCTGGCAGTTAAGAATGCATGCTGTTTTTGCAGAGGACTTGAATCCAGTTCCAAGCACTTACTTCACATGGCTCACAGCCACCTGAACCTCTGGATGTAGATAACAAGACACCCTTTTCTGGACTCCGTAGACACCTGTACTCAGACACACACACACACACACACACACACACACACACACACACACACACACCAAAACTCACTTTTCACTTGACAACCTAACAACCTATTCCATCACTCTCCTCTCTCTTTGACCTTGTCTGTTTTTTTCAGTCTTATAGAATAGAGTTCTAGCACTCTTTCCTAGATTCCCATCCTTCCCTTGGTGGGATTCTTTCTTTATGGAGGTGACCTCCATAAACAACAATGCTTTAAATTCTTTTCTAGGTTTACAGGCTGCAAATGCATCAATTCAGCTTTGAAATAGTCCCTGAAAATTCAGTCTTGAATATCAAACCATTTTTTACATTTCAGCTTTCATGTCCTTGAAGGATGCCACACTGAGCCCATTCTGAACTAAATGATTATTTCAACTCTATTTTCACTAACTCTGGGCTTCTTTCAGTACACTATGGGGCAGACATCACCCTTGAAGGTTCTTTTTTTTTTTTTTTGTTAAATCACATCAGACATTCAAATCAGACACTAGTTTTCTGCATTTGACTCCCCAAACATATCTGAAATCTGTTCACTTTACTCTCTCTTTACTGTCTCAACTTTAATGAAAGGCACTACATTATTTTTACTGAGAGACTCCAATGGTCTTTACCCTGTCACTCTTTCTCCTTCCCGCTTACTTACTGTATCTGCTCATGATTCAACTTCATCCAGGAGCCATAGTGATCTTATGGAGATACAAATAATTTTTTTCAGCTCACAAATTATTATCCCTTTAATTTCAACCAACCAATATATATATATTGGTTGGTTGAAATTAAGTCTTCTATATCAAAGTATTCTGAAACGAGTGGTTTTAATCACTAGAAACAGAATGTCATGCAGTTCTGGAGGTTAGAAGTCACCATGCCAGCAGAGCAATGTTGACATTGGCAACTCTAAGGTACATCCTCTCCTGTTCCTGTTGTTATAATGTTCTTGTGGAATGTATACAATTTACTCTTGTTTATTCAAATGCTGATTTCTCTATCCCACTATCTGGTTTCAATCCAGACATTGTATTGAGATGATTATTCTAAGCATCACCTGTCTCAAGTTTGTGTCAACATGCCACCATTTGTTCTCTGTATTTTCAGTTAAATCACCAGCTAGTGCTAGCTGGGGCATCCTGGTCTGGAGGGGAGGAGAAAGAAGTGAGCAGGAGGGGTTGGAGAGCAGAGATTGGCAGGACAGGACTTTGAATCATGAGGAGAGATGAACTGGACCTAATATATGACTAAGAGCAAGTATAATAGGTGAAATCTGAATGGTAGGAAACTATGTAGACTTAAAGGTTTACGATGAAATAACTACTGCCCAGCAGTGTGCTTTAGGTTAATTAAATAAGTTAAAAAACAAAAACAAAAAACAGGCCAATCTCTGAGTTCCGAATCAGCCTAATTTACATAATAAAAGCCAGGCTGGCAACTCCTGCTGTTTAGCCATTTGCAGAGATAGTCTAAGATTCAAAATGACAAAATTTTCTGTAATGTTACTATGTAAGTTTTTTTTTTTTTCTTAATAATAGATGTTATGTCCTTACTGATCTACAGATTGAATTCACATCAATTTTAGGTTTTTGTAAGGAGAGATGATATCACACTGCTCTAAAAAGTCCAGCTAATCCCAAAAACCGGTACTTTCCTGGTACGAAAGGGCATTTTGGCTTAAGAAATATGTACTATTGGTCAATGTGAGGACTCAAAATTAGGCTGGAAGACAAACATGCAAACTGCATGCCTCCCACATTAAAAAAAAAAAAACAACTTTTAAATGCTGACTAGATAAAGGTGTCACTACTCTGTAAACTAGCCTATCCTTTCAAATGTGAAACATTTTCACAGGGGAGGGGGCAAATGTTGGTCATGCCTGATGCAGAAAATACACAGGGGGCTTAGAGATGGCAAAATACATGCCAGCCTATTTAAGTCCTAGAAATTAAAATATTAGAATTAATTTGTTTAACAGGTTGAACCATCCATCCCATATCAAAAAATGGGGCAAACCAAAGAATAGCCACAACCGATGTAAAAATCCAGGTACAAGATGCCTAGGATATGCTTAAATGCTAAAGGTAAAAGGGAGTTTATATAAAGTTTGGCTATAAAGACATAACTGCCCATTCTATGTAGAAAAGGGAATAAGAAAGACATCGTTAGTTACAGCTATAAAAACCTAGGCCTAAACCTCTAAACAGGTACAAGATGCCTAGGGTATGCTTAAACTCTAAATTAAAAAGGAGTTTATATAAAATTTACTTAAAACATGCTTTTTCTATTGCTCAAGGAAACCAGCTTGTCTCTCAAATGGGAGGCCTTCTCTCAGGAGATAGGTAGCAGCTTGGCCTAATACAACAGGCATCCAAGAGCCGAAAAAAGATATTTTTACCTATACAACCTTGTTTTGATTTCAACATGATAATGATTGTATGTACAATAATAATGGTAACTTATATTGTTAATCCCTTTACATGGGAAAAACTCCGAAACTGACTGAGACATAAAAATTGTCTCTAGCCAGAACAATACATGACCAATAAATCCTTGGCCACAATATCCTCAAAATTTATTATGCCATTCTTTTAACTGACATAGATAAAGTTTGTTTACATTTTAGTTTCTTCCTGCACATCTCATACATTTACAATTTTAGAACTGTATAATGCTAGTGAGAAATTATATATTTTCAGAACAAAAGAACTGGACAATTGTGATACTGGACCAAACCTGACAGAATTTATCTTTCCAGCATGCTGAGACATTGACATATCTGTTCCAGCATTCTGCTTGTTCCTGCCTCAACTACTTCAATTGCTGTTTCTCATCAAAACTTCCTCCCAAGAGAGCTTTGAAGAAAGATACTAATCTCAAGTGGTCCAACATTTTAGAGCGTTTCAAACAGGACTTGTATTAAGCCTGAAATTCCTCAACATTCAAAGACTGCACCACAAATGTTAATGCTGGCTTAATTAACCATTTTTCCCAATTTCCATTGGGCTTCCTAACAGATTTCTGCGTGTTCAAAAAGTCAGTTAAAAAAAAAATTCATGAGAATGACAACCAATTTCCTTTAAAGGGGGTTGGGTAGGTTTTTGGTTATTTTCTGTGGTTATAAATGTTTATTGTCATTGGGAGATGGTTGTAAATTATTAATGGTCTTCTTCAGAGAGGAAACAAGGTTAGACTGAGAGATTTCTCTCGTTTCCTTTTTCTTTTCTCTTTCTTTCTTAGATAAGGAGAAAAGGGGTTGAAAAGAAAGAAATGGGAATACAGATATATCTTTTAGTAATAATAAAATAAAAGGTAGATTATTGAATCTACTGAACTTAAGGTTTTATTTGTTATTCTCAAATAAGATTATTTTTAACTCTGGTATAAGACTTTGTATATTGATGCAAAAATTATTTTTAATACATTGATAAATTTTAGTATATTGATACAAATTCAAAGTTACTTACAATACTTTTAAACTACACAAACTGTTTAGGATATTAAGTAATAGTTAACTGTTAATCAGCTCATAGTCATGCCAGACACTAGTCTAATTTATCATAAGAGCATGCATCTTAGGTTTAACAGATAGATATGATTTTGTAAATAGGTTGATTACATAAACATAGATAAGTCTTCAAAAACTTCAAAGACCTACAGAATATGGCATTTAAAATGTCTTTATTATTTTAAAGATTTTTTTGACAATGAGAGAGGCAGCACACCTCTTACCTCAAAGAAGGTGATGAGCACCGAAGAATCTCCATACGAAAATGGCTTCAAATGTGGCAAATGAGCCACTTGGGTAAACAAAATACCCTTGCTTCACAACAGACAGAATCTGCCAAAATTGGGCAAGCTTAAATGCAGGACAAGTTGACTGCTGAACTCTGCCAAGGCAGGGTAAGCAAGTCCTAAATAGTTCCTGCTTCACATATATGTCTGTTAAACATTCTGAGCCAGAAGCTTAAAGATGATGCTCCAACATTATAGAGAGTTGAGTGACTGTTCAGGCAGCAAACTGTCTGTCAATTTTTGTTTATTTGTTTTGTTTTGTTTTTGGAAGCTGTTACCATGAACTTCCTATTTACTCCAGTAACTAGTTTTATGCCTTCTCAAGTCTCTGGTGGGGTTGAAGACCAAATAGTTATAGTTCCACAATTAAGCTTAAGTTGTTTAGAATTTAAGAAAATGTTTTCATTTGGGAATACCGATAAGGATAAAAGTTAATTTAGGTATAGAAGTCTAAACTTGTCAAGATAAGATAGATAATCAAATACTTTCTCCTAAGTTGCAAAATGCACATGAACTGAATATTACACATGTAAATCTTACCTAATAGTTTTCATAACTTTTATAATTATTATTGCATTGAAAGAATAGGAGCCCTTTATTGGACTTAGTAGGAAATGTTGGTATAATATTCTTGTGGAGTGTATACAATTTACCCTTGTTCATTCAAATGCTGAGTTCTCTGTCCCACTATCTGGTTTCAATCCAGACATTGCATTATGATACTTATTCTAAGCATCACCTGTCTCAAGTTTGTGTGAACATGCCACCATTTGTTCTCTGTATTTTTAATTAAAAAACCAGCCAGTGCTGTGCAATGGAGAGAATATGGTGGGGCATCCTGGTCTGGAGGGGAGGTGAAGGAAGTGAGCAGAAGGAGTTGGAGAGCAGAGATTGGCAGGACCCGACTTTGAACCATGAGGAGAGATGACTGGACCTAAGATATGACTGAAAGCAAGTATAATGGATGAAATCTGAATGGTAGGAAACTATGCAGACTTGGAGGTTTAGGATGGAAAAACTATTGCCCAGCATTGTGCTCTAGGTTAATTAAATAAATCCTAGTCTCTGTGTGGTGATTTGGGTATACAGCTGGTTTAGGAATAACCACTGCTCCACTAAAAGATAAATCAATAATAAATATTAATAACACACAACAGACTTCCAGTTCTGATGCTTACTGGTAAACTTTGGCATACTTGGCTTGTGGATACATTGCCTCACTCACATGACCATCCAGTCCCTATATGTCTTCACACCATCTCCCCTCTCTGCATTTCTGTTTCTTCTTTTCTTAAAATCAAAACATTAGTCATAACAGACCAATATTTCATTTTAATTTGATTACCTTTGTAAAAATCTCTATTTTCAAATAAGTTCACACTCTGAAGTGCAAAGGTTAAGACTTCAGCTATCTTCTTGTGGGGAAGCACAGCTGGTAAAACAAAAACAAAAAACAAAAATCAGACTGCCTATTTTGGCTTAGAGGGCTTTATGCTGGCTTGCACAGGTTCCATATTCATGCATTCAATTAACCCTGGAGTGAACACATTTGAAAAAAAAATCAACTTAGCATCTATACTGACCATGTGTAATCTGTTTTTATCTTACCTTTATTTCCTTAGCAATGTAGCATTAAAATTATTTATATACTATTACATTGTATGGGATGTTATAAATAATGTAGAAACTATTTGAAATATATAACCATGTATATAGCTTCTATGCCAATACTATGCCTTTTTATGTAAGGGATTTTCGTTGGCATCAATTGATTTTTCTACTTTGTAGATACTGACTGTCCACTATATATAGCTCCTTCCTTTCATTTCTGACATTGTTCAATCAGTTGTTCCTCTTGTTCTGTTCAACTAACCTGACATTTCTGCTAATGCAGCTTATTTTTAGCATTGAAATATAGATGTCACTTCTATATAGAGACCCACTCAGATCTTCCTATTAACATACTTCTGTTTAGTTAATCTTTATATCATTACTGCTTCATTTTTCTAATTAGAATTTATCTGAAGTCACTCTCTGTACATATTGTAATGCCCATTGTGGCAATGCTACTAGTTATCTACCCAGCTGTCGTTTGTTCTTGCTCATGGCTAATAATCTGACTACACACCCAACCCCAAGCTATGTACTGTTAAAGGATAAGGCAAGTGATGACAACTGTGTTTACCTTTGTAGAAATTGTTGCTAGACTGGGTCAAGTCCAAGTCAATGGGATGTAAAGGAAAGAATGATGTTTCTGGAAATTTCTCTTTCTTAAACCACACAAAGAACAAACTCTTCTGTTTCCCCCTTAACACCTACTTTTCAGTGTGACTTCTAGAGTTCTTGTGCCCATGAATTGACCTGCCAAAAGAAAACAGAAGTCACCAATGTTATAATGTGAGATCAAAGAGCTTGGATTTTTGTGGAGCCCTCTAATTTTAATATAACTGTACGGTTTCTAATCAAGCATTGTGCTGGCTAGTTTATGTTAACTTTACACAATCTCTAGTTATATGAGATGAGAGAACTTCAATTGAGAAAATGCCTCCATAAGATTGGACTGTAGGACTGTAGGCAAGCATGTACAGCACTTCTTCATTAATGATTAATGGGGAAGGGCTCAGACCATCGTGGGAGGTGCCATCCTTGAGTTGGTGTCCCTGAGTTCTATAAGAAAGAAGGCTGAACAAGCCATGGTGAGCAAGCTGGTAAGGAGCACACCTCCACAACCTCTCTATAAGCTCCTGCCTCCAGGTTACTTGAGTGGAAGCATACCCCAAATAACTCCTTTCCTTTCCAAGTTGCTTTTGGTCATGGTGTTTCATCCCAGGAATAGTAAACCTAACTAAAATAATCTTCATAAATGTCCTTATGTTTTAATCTTTGAATGCCTGATATTTTGTAAAATTTCTTTAATATTTTCTTCTAGACTTACTGTTAAAACACAACCATAGATACTTTATCTTTGGCAACAATGAAACCCTGGGATGAGAACACAGGTAGCTAAGAGGCACTCAGAGAATTCTTTTTCTAGATATTTCAACTTATTTAGTATTGCTTTGAGACAGTGATCATGGTTTTTGAAAATCAGTTTTGTCAAAAAAAAAAAAAAAAGAGTTGAACTTGGGTGAGCTGTACAGAACTATAACCTTAGCTACTCAGAAGGTTGAGGCAAGAGTCAAGAGGAGCCTTGATTGCATAGTAAGATTCTGTTTCAAAGTAAAAAAGTAAAAGACTAAAACCATATCTCAGTGATAAAGATCTTGGTTTTAATCCTCTATAACCAGACCTCACCCTACCCCAAAATTGTTGTTGAATGAATGCAGTAGTGAATGAAAGCACTTGCCTGCACACCTATTGGCTGTGTAATCTTTATTCCTCTGCCTCAGTTCTCTTGTTTATATGATTTCTTCTTTGTCTCAGATTGACTTTTCACTTTACTTACTCCTTTTGCTTTATTTGTTTTTCTGCTTCTATGTTTAGGAGCATCAGGAATTGATAACCAGACATTGTATGTAGACAGCAAGAACTCTGCTATCAAGGGTTAGTGCAGCTTCCCTCTTCTTCTGTTGAACCCCATCTTGACCTCAGGTTCCTAGCTTGTCTGTGTTGTTTATCACATCTTCTGGACCCACTGTGGCATAAATGTATGCCAAGTGAATATGACTGTGTATTTATTACCCCACAAGCTCACCTTACTTCTCTGTTTCCCACTGTGTGCCTTAAAAGCTTAAACCCATTCACATACCCTGGATGTACCACCTCTTCTGCTTTTCTCGTGGCTCAATCACATTTTACCAAGCTGTATTTTCACAAGCCAGCACTTCTCTTTTCCATATCATTTCTTAAAAACTAGATCCATATATTCTCTTTATTTCTTTCCTCCAATAATTACAAGGCTGCTCATGGAACACCTGTTGCATGGGAGCAACATAGCATTGTTAGTGGCTAAGCCTCATCCTTTGAAAACAAGAAAATCAGAGGTTATACCTGCCATCTGCTTGCTGTACCAACCACCTACAAATCACCTAACCTCTCAGAGCCTTGTTTTATTCACTGATGAAATAGACACAAGAATAGTATTTATAAAGTTGAGTATCTTTGTTAAAGAGAAAATGCATATGAAACATTTGTTATACAGGATAGCAAAGAGTAAGCACCTATTAGATGATTGCTTTTATTATTAACAGACTTTTTAGATGAATGAAAATTATATATAGGAGTACAAAAAAAGATTAGTATTAGTGTTGATGGATTGAGATCACAGGCACATATGCACACACACACACATACATACACACACACACGAATACACATAATAACATGCACCTTGTTATATACTCGTATAAGAATTTTCTTTGTATCTACAGTGTCATAACAGAAACTAAAACAGGTTGACAATGATTCTGAGTCTATTTTTTGAAGATGTGGTGACTGCATGTTTATGTGTATATTAGTGGTGTTAGTTTGAAAAGGCTAGTATTAAGAACAGGACTCCTGGTTACCAACCTCCAAAACTGGCTCTAGCTAATTAAATCAGAAAAGGAATGTATTGGCAAGATCATGGTAGTGACAGGGTTGGGTTGTAGTTTATGGAATCATCAGGAAAGCTTCCCAACTTTCAGGTTCATAAATGGTGGTAAGCACAGATACAGAAATAAATTAAAAAAAATCAAACTGCTAAGAATGTCCTCCAATAGGCCTTGTGTCCCCAAGACCACCCAGTGTCACATTAATAATGGGCTCTGTTTTCCCTAACACTGGCCTGCTGTAGCTCCCAGGCTTTTTATTCCAGTGTGACCACAGAAAATAATTTCTGAATATCTATATGCCTTGTTCATTCTTCCTCATCCTGCCTAGTGAACCACACTCGTTCACACTGGACTCCTCCATCTGCTCTGATAAAAAGAGAAGAATGGATTGATCTTTTAGGTCTGCAATGAGGAGACAGGTCCGGTCCCCCACATGCATTGGGCTTACATTCCACAGAGGTATTTAGATGATGGGTAACTCTTCTCCCTGTCCACTAATACATTTAGAGAGAAACAACTGGTAAACAGAAACAGAAACAAAAGATGCAGAAATGCTCCGTTGGAGGTGGAGTGTAGTTCAGTGGCAGAGTGCTTTCTTAGCATGTCTGTTCCATCTCCAGCACTGGGATGCAGATGACTTTGAAGAGTATCCCCTGTGCAGCTGAGAGATATCTTCTTCAATAGACTTTTCAAACTTAATGTATATATTGTTAATCTCCTTGTTGAGTTCCTGACCCTTCCAAGTCATATATATATATATATATATATATATATATATATATATATATATATAATAGCCAAATAATCTCCATTTATTTGCATAGATGGAAATTTAAAGGAAATCCTTCTTTCTCAGCAATATTTTAATGGTTAGTAAAGTAACTGTGTGGCACACTGACATTTATAAAAAGCCAGTGATGTGCTGAAAGCAGTTTCTGTTGCCAGATACCTACTAACAGGCTTAGAAACAGGTCCCCTGGAGCCTGATGGGCAGAGGAAAAACCTCACTTTTAAAAGAAGCAGCAGATGGTAGTCTTTACCATCCCTGACAGAGTAAAGGAGGAGGAAGCCATGGGACTTCACCTGGGAAAGATCCTCTCTTCTGAGGCCAAACAGTCAATGTGTTTGCCGTCTTTACACTTTCTGTGCTGCTCTTTCAGAAGGGTAGATTGTAGAAGGCTGGAAAATTACCTCCAGGAAGAACCATACCTTTTTATATTGCTTCATAGCAGATAGAGCAAACCTGAGAACCCCAAAGCAAAAGATGGTAAGCTGTAGTACTAATTGTTTCTTACGAAAATGAAGAGGTAGATAGCTGTCAAACTCTGATATTTGGAAATGTTGGTTGATCTAAGGCTTTATTCTCTCTCTGAATCTGATACACCGAACTAAGCCAGAAAATGTATTTAAAATACCATTATTGAAAAGGATCAGTCATAATACATGCTAGCGAGGATGTGGAGAAAAGAGAACCCTCTTCCATTGCTGATTGGAATGTAACCTTGTACAACCACTTTGGAAATCAATCTGGCATTTTCTCAGAAAATTAGAAATAGTGCTACCTCAAGATCCAGCTATACCACTCCTAGGCATATATGTAAAAGTTGTCCCATCATTCAATAAGGACATTTGCTCAACTATATTCATAGCAGCTTTATTTGTAATAGCCAGAATCTAAAAACAACCTAGATGTCCCTCAACAGAGGAATGGATACAGAAAGTGTGGTACATTTGCACAATAGAATACTACATAGCAATTAAAAACAAGGAAATTATGAAATTTGCAGGCAGATGGTGGGAACTAGAAAAGATCATCCTGAGTAAAGTATCCCAGGAGCAGAAAGACATAAATGACATATACTCACTTATAAGTGGATATTAGCCATATAATATAGGATAAGCATATTAAAATCTATAGTCATAATGTAGCTAAACAACACGGAGGACCCTAGGAAAGATGCTTAATCCTCATTCAGAAAGGCAAACAGGATAGACATCGGAAGTATGAGAAGACAAGGAACAGGACTATTCCCATTTTTAAGGTCTATTTCCCATTTGCTTATTGAGCTTCTGCTTTCAAGCTGAATCCCTTTCTTTAAGGCTTTGAATTATTTATACTTAACTCTCAGAAGCAGACTTTGTGACTTGTGGAAGGTAGACAGGGCTTTCCCAAAAGAGTGAAAGAAAACTACTTCTTATTAAAAGGTTGAGGCAAAGCTGAAAAATATTTACATGCCTCTAGTATAACACTGGTAGCTGTTTGGAGTAATAGCTCTGTAGAAAAACACAAATTGGCTATCAATTCATTGATGAGAAATAAATGACCAGATACAACATGATATGATGGTTCGGGAATCCATAATTAGTTACCTGGAGCTCCCAAAGAGAAATTTTTCCTTAAGGTTTATGACATATTTACTGTTTATAAAATATCATAGACTCATTTTATTTCCTTGATTTGACTTTACATTGGTATTAATACAATAAATTATTCGTGTTTGAATCTACCTGACCTTAAAACAATTAGAAATGGTTCTTTGTATTGTCCTCAGTTTCCCAAAATTGTTTATAATTTTCTCTTTAAGTATTTTTAGGGTAAGATTTTTGAAATGTTTCCCTTTATGGTCCGAAAGCACATAGCAGGACATTCATTATTCAGCAGCAGGTGCTTAACCCATACACATAGTTTACCTTTGTCACTTTTCTACTAAATGTGATGTGGTTGGTTGGACTTACCTTTTAGTCACACCCTCACATGTCTCAAGGATTCATGGACCAAACATTTTGCTCTTTGTTTCTAAATCTATTGCAAAGTTTTGCTCTAAATTATGTCAGTGAAGGCACTTATTAAAGTGTCACTGATCGCTGAATCACATTTATGCTGCTAAAAATAATTTAATGGATGAACAACTTGGAAAAAAGAACTCTCACTACCCATGCACATCATTCTAAAACAGGGTAGTGTTTTGCACTTGTTTCCCAGCTTAGCCTGAGAAAGATTGCTGATGTCCATCTTTCCCTCCCTTAGTATTTCAACTTCATCCTGGCCATCTGCTGAATCGTTAAACAGAATGCTACCCTGTCTTTGTATTTCCAAAAGCATGTGTCGCTATTGCCAACTGCACATCTTTATGACAGCCACATGCTTGCAGAAGAGTTAAACTCGGAAAATTCATTTCGCATTTTATTATTGTAAAAATACAAAAACAAAATTGGCGAGGGAGAAAGAAAACTTCCGTGTTCCATGCTGTTGTTCTCATAGTGAGATGCTTCATGGAAAAGCGTCTAGCAGTGGGCAGAGGCTGTGACTCCCCTGATAATGAGCGCCTAATGTTTCCGTGGTATTCCCATTTGCTAGTGTGCTGCTGCAGCCACAAGCCTGATTGATATATGCCTGCAATGGCACTTTTCCATTTGACACTCTCCCTCTCTCTCTCTCTCTCTCCCTCTCTCTCTCCCTCTCCCTCTCCCTGGGTCGCTTAAACAACAGTCCTAACTTTTGTGTGTTGCAAATATAAAAGGCAAGCCATGTGACAGAGGGACAGAAGAACAAAAGCATTTGGAAGTAACAGGACCTCTTTCTAGCTCTCAGAAAAGTCTGAGAAGAAAGGAGCCTTGCGTTTTCCCCAAGGTAAGCAGGAAAACAATCGCTGACGACTTGCCTAGGAAATTACTTCTTTCTAAACTTTGCCTTTCATCCTTCTTGCAGACAAAGAGAGAACCTTTAAATATCACTTAAATTTGCATCACTTTAATTTGCATTAATCTGTAGCAAGCTAGCCTTGTGGGGATTTGTTTGTTTGTTTGTTTAAATGAACCGGTCTTTGAAGTCTGTGACAGAGCAGGAAGCGTCCCAGAGAAGCTCGAAAATATCTTTTTGGTTGATTTCATTTCAAACTCTGCGTAGTTAGATGTAACTTTGGAATGGTTCTTCTATGTGACACCATGAAGGGGAACTGAGAAGCAGCAGTTGCCGACTTGCATTTGTGAAGTTCCGTATCTTCCCTACCGCCTTCATCCCACTTACAAAGGAGGCACTATTAACGCAGGCGAGTCTTCGAGGTTAAACATGCACTGTTTACTTTTATTACTCCTTATGTATGCGGCTGATCTCCTGCCAGGGCTGGGCCGGAGAACTCAGAATGACTTCAAACAATAGGCAACATTTATGCCTAGCTTTCAGTGTCATGCTGCTCCTTTGCACTCTTCTTCCATCCCGTATTGGGACTGTGCTTCCATGGATACATTCAAAAGTGTAGGAGAGAGATGAGGATGGGTTTGCTGTATGATTTTGATTGGGGAAAAAGTCTGAGGAAATGCATGCTGTTTGCCTTGGCCTCTTTGCAAGGGGTTATTTTTAGTAGTCGATATGTCCCTGCAGCACCACCAATGATCGATCCAGTGTCCAAGAAGTGATCAGGAAAGGATGCTCCTGACAGCACAGGGTCCAGGACCTGGAGGAATGAGTCCTACAGACACTTGAGGAATATTCAGAGGGGTTCTTTCTAATTCCTGAATGCAAGTTCTCTCATTAAATGAACAATTGAGCTGTAGGAGGCCCGGGCATAACTCTTGAGGGACAGGAAGTTTGATTGTGTACAGAATGTTAATGACTCAGAAAGCTCAGTAACTGAGGCTCATTGTAATGGACAAGCCCAGATAAGTCTCTGTGAAAGAGCATCAGCCCGCCCCCGCCCCCGCCCCCCCCCTTTGGTGAGATTCAGGTGTGAAAAAGCAATCTATTTGGCAACATGAAAATCCCTCATTCTTTGTAACTATCATTCCTAGCAGATGTGACTGTTGGGAAGCATGCTTCTGTCCATTTCTAATATTAGCGTGTTTTAATTACCAGGTATAAGACAAATTGCTTCAACACAACGTTAGCTGCCAGGTGCATGTGGAAACACAGAGATGCTGCAAATGCAGCATTGGCTGTGGTTGTCAGCCAAATACATCAGGAGCTGTAGACTGTCTCAAAATGGCATTTAGATTTCATGCAGCTATCTGCTCACTTTCTTTTCACCAATTTTATTCCTGAAAGTGAACTTTCGGGTTCTGTTGGCCAGTTTTCTACAGAACAGGGAACACAATTTATCAGGTTCTCCCCCTCCCCCCATTTTCACAAATAGCTAGCCTAAGAAGCATTATAGAGTAAAAATCAGGTATTTAGAGGAAGGAATTTACAACTGGCAAATCTTGAATTTACAATTGGTAAAACTAATCAAGAAATGCTATAAAAATAATATGGATTGGATTTTTATATTTTATGATGATCAAAAAAAACCTACTGCTGTTAGCAAAGCATTTAGGTGACTCAAAACAATTTTCTTAAACTGTTATTCAGACCATTATATGAGAGTGTTTGAACACAAATGCAATGTCATGCATCATTTCTTTTAAAATACATTTGGTTCAGGTAATGGAAGAACTATCTAAGGCCTTCTTACTATGACTGTATACCAAGCAGCTGACACCCACAGATAGAAATATGCCCGTGGAGCTCTCAGTCTTAATTTGAGTTCCAATGACAATGTCAAGGGAAAAATAAAACATTTTTCAATACATTTAACAATTTCCAACTCATTTATTTTCCTGGGACCTTGAAGAATGACTTTCTCAGAATTATAAGCACCAGTGGTAGCCAGAGACTGTTACTGTCTGGAGAATTCAAATTTCACTACCATTGTTTTTCCTGGTTAATAATTCATTCCATCATCTTTTTAATAAATATTTATTAAGCATTTGCAGTGTGCCTGGCACTATGTTCATCCTGAAAGACACAAAGGTGAATGGGTCTTTGTCTCACACCTTTATTTTTGTTCTGTATGCTTTTTCTTATTGATCTGGGCTTTGCCAGTGAGACAAGAACTTCTTATTAAAAATCATGTATAATAGCTGCTAGTGTTCTAGATTTACTTAAAATGGTTATCAACAGATTTTCTGTTTATAGTGAAGGGGTTCTTCTCCCCTTTGGCTTTTTGCACCAGATCCTGAGTGCATCATGCTTGCACAGCTAATGTGGTCCAGATATTTCTTGGGGTGGAGATTGAAACAGTCTGGGAAAAAGAGCAGCACATCCTTCCTCAGTTCTCTTAAGCATCTTCTGGAAGGGAGCTAGGTGCTATCTGTATCAGGAGACAGGTGTGAGTCACCTTCTTAGCAGCTAACCTCAGGGCCCCTTGATGAATCACTGTATTAGAAACATTCACAGAGAAAGATGTGATCACTCTCTCCTATCACTTACTTGACCCATTCCTTAGACTGAGGATATCAGTGACCTCTGGGCTTGGCCAAAATTTAAGAAGTTGCTGGGATTAGTAGATGAAAGTTGTTCTCCAAATCTAGGCCTCTATTTGAGGCACACACAGTACTGCTTTCCAACAAGCCAGTCTAGTGTTTCATCACATGTTTAGGTGATTGGGTGAAAAGCCATGAAGACAGTATCAATAGTGTCCTCGATTTGGGTGCTCTTGGCAGAAAGTATGGTGATTGGATTGCCTCTGATCATTTGACTCATCCTAGCTAAGCCACTTCTTCTTGGCCATTGCATTGGCCTTTGTGCCCATGTTCATTTTTTTTTTCTATGATTGTCGGTTAATAACACTCTCCTGCCAGGCCAGCAGGAACAGAAGGAATGGAGAGGCAGGTGGAAGGGCTGAGAAGTGTGAACACTGAATACCAAGAGAGAGACACAGGGCCATGGGAGGGTGGATGAGCTCCGGGGCCCAAATTGCTGTGACTTGCCTTGGCTGTGATCAGCTGTCATTTCCTCTTTGTGTATGACACTGTGGAACATATTACCATTTCTCTGGGATGGTATGTTTGGAATTCCTCTGATGCCCCACCTCACCAACTTACCCGGACAATAAAAGAGAAATTGTAAGCCATTGAACAGCTGACTGGCTATATATTTCCCCTCTTTCTTTCCCATAATCTAATACAGAAAAGAATCCAGTTAGACTGGCAGTGCCATGTCTGTGTACATGTTTCCTGAAAGTGCTTCCTCTTCCACCTCTTCCTGCACAATGTGGATTCTTCCTGGGTGGCAAGTGGCTTCTTTATTTTGTTCACCAGTGCTCTTAGCTTGCTCCCTTTTCCCCTATGGCTGATCTCCTTCCACTGTGAGCTGCCATTTGCTCTGTTTTCTAGACAGCCAGGGTCCTGTTCCTGGGGAGAAAGGCCCAATGAGGTTTCCTCATCTCCATAGTATTCTCAGGATGTCATTTTTGGCACAGGTTCTGTTCTTCCGATAGGATATGGGTTTTTTTTTTTTTTTTTTTTTTTTGTAGCCCGGAGCCTGAACCCACTCACAGAGAGGAGCAGCCACGTGGCTCGCCAAGAGCAGGGCTGAAGTGACCCGGGTTGGCAGAGACAAGCATACCATCCAGTGACCCGGACATCTCTGGCGAAGGCCTGGGGGTGGGAGTGCTATGAGAATGCCTGGATGCACTTCAGCCCACATTAAGAGAAATGTGGTTATTCTGTTTTAGACTGAGAGACAAGTGACTTGGAACAAAGATCCCTGGATCTTTTGGGCTCTGCCCTGCTTCCTGGTTCCACAAGTTTTTCTCCTGTCCCTCTTCCACAGATAGAAAGGAGAAATAGGACTCTTAATTTGGCTAGCATGGGCTTGATGCCTTGTCAAACCCATTGCTGAAAGGAAGAACTGAGAAATCTCTTCTGAATTGAGTGCACTGAAAATGTGTGGGGATTGAGGTGAGAAAGGAGATTTTCCTTCCTTTCCTTCCTTCCTTCCTTCCTTCCTTCCTTCCTTCCTTCCTTCCTTCCTTCCTTCCTTCCTTCCTTCCTTCCTCTTTCTCTCTCTTCCTTTCCTCCTTCTCTCCTATCTCCCTCTTTTATTCCTATTTTTTTCTTTCCTTTCTCTTTACTTCAGAAAAGCAGTTTGGCTCATGAATTTCAAGCAGAAGATGCTGGTCTCTTCAATTACAGATTCCCATCTCATACCTTTATTGTGAAATATCCCAAAAGATGTTATTGTACCTGGGAGCAAGAGGTATTAAAGAGAGATCTACAAGGCAATTTCTTATGCCTTTTCATTTCCTGAGAGCTTCAGATATCTTTTCCAAATTTACTAGAATTAATTAAAAGACTCAAAATAAAAAAGGAACAGCTGAATTAAAATGAAACTTTTCCTGTTACGTTGGCAGAAAGAGAGAGAGAGAGAGAACAAATCAGAGAACCATCTACCCTTCAGTGCCAGTTCTTGGGTTTTAATATGAATTATTCCATACAAGTCCCTAGGCCAGAGGATCTATTTAAAGAAGCCTGGCAGCATGAAGAGAGAGGGTAAAAATACAACAATTCTTTTGTCCATCAAAGGTTTTCTTTGGGAGGATATTAAGAGCATTTCTGTTTTCCTGTCTGCCCCTGCCAGTGGCAGCATTCCAGCTGGTAGTACCCACTCCTCACCCATCAGGTCAACAAACATGAACTTCTCTGATTCCAGGAGAAAGCAAAGACTGAGGAATTCTTTAGAAACTTGCTTGTGTGGGCAGCATGCAGGGTAGGCTGGGACTGGAATGACTGCATTCAGGCTAGGCTATACAGGTTGTCTGGTGAAATTCACCCCCCCCACACACACATTTTCATCCTTTGAGGAAGATTGTGCTGCTGTGCCTGTGGCATTTTCAGCCCTCACATTTGCGAAGCTTCCTTCTCCTGTCTCTGGCAATATTTTGCTTGATGCTATTCACTCTGACTGTCTAATTTATCAAAGTGTCTATGAGCCTGGTACTTAGGTATATATTACTAAGTGTTCCTGGACCATTTTTAACTTTTAGAACCTAGAAGTTTAGAAACTTACAATCTGGAACAATTACTTTTCTATTAGAATGACTGCTGACTCAGAAGATTCAAAGAATGGGTTAGTTCAGTTGGCAAGACATCCCGTGTGCTTATAATCAGAATTTCATCCAACTGAGGTCCCTTTCATCCTCGTGTCAAAATCTGGACATGAATGCTGACTGGTAGCCTGGTATAAGATTTTCTTTTTTCCACAAAAGCTAAGACTTATTCAGACCATTTGCTCCCTTCCAAGGCCTGGATCTGTCCCAATTTTTTCTTTTAAGCCATGATCCAACCAGTTGCAGTATCCTTTAAGAAGGAGAAGACAAGAGGTTAAAACTTTCAGTGGACCAACTGTTAGAAAATGCTAAGAAATTGTCTTTCTTTAGCAGAGTAAAGCAACAATAGGCCTAAACATGGAGTCTTTTTCCATCCTTTATTCAATAAGAAATAAAAATAAGAAGAGACAAGTCATAAAAAGAAGCAAAAAAAGAAAAGGAGAAAATATTACTTTTGATGTTAAACTTGGCCACCGTCCTTTCAGTATTTTTTTTCCAAATAATTCAGTTTCAGAAAGGGAAAGTTTTATTTTCCCTACTCTCTCCCAGAGAAGGATTTGAAATCATCTTCCTTACCTGAAAAGTGGTCATGCCCCCAGGTAAAAAGCATCCCTAAGCTACTTTAGGTAAAAATGGAGGAACACACATTCCTAACATGAACAACCTAAAAAGCCAAATCCTTAATCAATTTCCAATTTATCTTTAAAATTAAAGGAAATACTTTGACACTTGAATTATTTCTGCAATCTCTTCCCCATTCTCAGTTTTGAAAACAGGCTCCTTTTTGAAATTTAAGTGTTAATGCAGAAATTCGGAGTTCAGTGGCAGCAGAGTAGAATTGTGACAGAAGAACTGACAGTGCAGTGCTGAATCAAAACAAAAGACAATGAGAAAATCCACAGCCCATCAATGCAGTGTGATTAGCAGCAGAGGGTACACACTTTTCACCTGATGCTTGTGCTGGTCTTGCTCCTTTTCATGTAGGCCTATGTCCAGGAGTGTTCTGATTTGGACTCTGTATTCAATCCCATCATGGGGCAGAAAAAGCAAATTTCACGAGCAATGGAAAAATTGAGCTGCTCTTATTGTTTAAAACCAATTCCTTACTGAGGACCCTCCAGCTGTTAGGTGAGATCACTCCCCACCAGTCCAGAATGTGGTTTCTGGATGAGGATATTGTAATGCAGCTTTAGAAGCACTTTACTAGACACTTTGAAGAAAAGCCAACACACTCATTTGGCTTCAGGGTGAAAAGGAGCTGGGACTAAGCTAAGACTGGTCATCTCTCTTCTCTTAAGGCCATGCGACAGCCAGAAATCAGGGGCAGAGCAAGTGTTTCATTATATCAGCACATGGGTTCCAGAACTCCTTCTCTTTTCTACAGGAAGGGTGCATCTCTAGCAAGACTGTGTCCTCTGGGTTGGGTTTCTCAAAACTCTGGATCTTAAAAAGGTGAGTAGTAGCAGCTGCTAAATCACTACTCATTTGTATTTAGTAGGGATCTCACTTACTTAAGAGGGACTGGGACCTTCTTTTTTTATTTTTTGAAATTGTGCTATTTTAAAAAAAATGAAAAAAGCTACTTAAAAAAAAAAACTAACAAATTTGAGGCATCCAAAATCACTCCTCCTTTTCGTCTATTACTGCTGAGTTGTCTACTCTGTTTTTTTTGTCTGTTCTTTTTGTTGTTTCATTTAGTTTGTTTGTTTGTATTGTTTCTTTCTTAGATAGGCACTCATGTGGCCCAGGTTGGTCTTCAACTCACTATGTAGCTGAGGATGATTTTGAACTTCTCATCCTCCTGCTCCCACCTCCTGAGTGCTGAGATCTAAGATATTTAACACTGAGCTCACTTTATATTGTGCCCAGGGTTTTATATACATTACCAATTGAGCTACATACCTATACCATGCTATTCATCTATTTCTGTTCCCAGTGGATGAAAGGATAGAATAGATCTCAGAGTTCAGAGATTCTGGTGATTTGTGGCACCATAGAAAGGCTATCAATGATCATTTTTGACAGCTCATTCACCATATCAGTCACAGTTCAGAGTCTGGTGGCTAGATTTGCAGAAATAATCTAAACCCCCAGAGAAAAGGGTTTCAACAGAAAACTCCTTCCCAATACTCTAGTAATCAGACCTGGTCTTTTCTAATTTGGAATAATTTATATTCTAGAAGTCAATTATTTACATCATCTGTTAAGAACTCAGAATTAATCTTTCCATGGAATCTATAGAAGTTCACAGATGCCTAGTAGATGATCTTACAGCCATATTCAATAGTCAAATCTTTTAGACTCAAGATCCAGCCCAGGACTTCAGGATTGTCTCTCTTTTAGGACAGAGGTTCTATAGGTATCTTACTAAAGACGGAAGGTTATTTTGATCCCCTGAGACCTATTAATACACATCTTCAAGAAGACTTTGCAGATCCAACCTTCTCTCCTGTCTTCTCCTGGGCCAGAAGCCTGCACATGGCCCATTAGGCTCTTAGCAACTATGGCTAGAGCCCATTTTGGGACTATGGGCCATTCCTAAGAGAGTAACTGGCAGGCAGAATTCAGCCTACGTTGTCACCATCATCAAATGGAAGAAGTTTAATTTTAGAGTGATTGACTGTCTTTGACTGTTCTCTTCTCCTGATGGATGCATTGGATAACATTGGAACAAACTTTAAGAGAACTTTAAGAAAACTAGAAACTGTTAACTACATGCACCAAGTGCTTCTTGTTATTAAAAAGACATGAGCTTTGGATGGTGCTAAGCACCTATAATCTTAGCATAGTACGGCCAGGGTAAGGAGGCTCACCCAAGAATTCAATGTCAGTTTAGTCTACATAGTAAATTTTCATGTTATCTAGGACTACATAGCAAGATCCTATTAAAAAAGAAGCAAAACAAAACAAAGAAAAACAGGATATTAATAATTCATGAACTACATTTAGTAAATTACAAGCACCAAATCAATTGGATACTGGAGGCTATTTTCATTTCAGGCCACCGAAATGGCCTCATGGAAGAGAACTTGATAATAGTTTGGCCTCCTGTTGGCTCAGACACTTCATTAGAATGTTCTTGGAATCCTGAGTGATCATTAACTCCTCAAAGAAGAAAGTCTTGCTGTAAGATTTCTTGAGAGAGTCTGTAGTCCCCAGGCAGTGCTATACAGTCTGAGAAGCTTGGGAAGAGTCAGACATGTTTGAAAATGGACAAAGCTGTGAAGTATTACAACCAATTAACTTTTTTTTATAGATAATCAAACCGAGTCATAGAGAAAACAAATGACTTGAAAGCTCTCCTAGATAGTCATGGGAAGGAATGATGCAGCTTGAGGATCATCAAGTCAGCCTGCCTTCTACTGGATCAGGCAACAGCAAAATGTTCTGTAGGTTTCAGAAGGCATTGAAATAATTATTCATCATTTTGGATAAATGAACGCATATTTCAGAGATACAGAGTTACACTAATAACATAGGCTAGCAATGGTCTGGGGAGGGAGACATGATGGCGCAGGTAAGTGGGAGACCGGATAACAATGAGAGCTTTTTTTCTTCACAAATGTCTCAAGGTCAGGAAGTTTAGTTACAGTCAAACTCAAGGTCAAGTCCATTGCACTTCCTCCCTAGACTGTGAAAATGTTCAGTCCAAACACACACACACACACACACACACACACACACACACACACACACACACTCACACATATACACAGGGGAGACCCACTTGAAAGCTGGCTCATTGCTGCTCCTCACAAAGTTTTTTTTCTATTCTCAGGCCTTTGTTTGAATATCTTATCTACTGGGATTATGATATATTGCTTCTTTCCCTGGCTCTATTCTTCCTCTTCTTTTGCTTTCCCTTCCTTTCAATTCCTTCACTCCCTCCCTTTACATACTTACCTGCTGCTGTAAAGCTCTGCCACAGATAGCTAGTCATACAGGAGGAAGAATAGAATGTCCTGTCAGAGAACAGGTGCTATTATTTAACCCCAAAGATACATTCTTTTTTCATCTAAGATAGCACTGTGGAGGTGGCTACTGCCTCCCACTATAGAATAGATACCCTGAGATTAAAGGAGTAAGAGCCACATTCTTCTCTGTTGACCCTATGGCTATATCCTGAAGATGGACGGGGACTTGCATCTTTTCCACCAAGTACCACTGCTTCAAGGTCAGCCTAGGCTTTGCTTCTTGGCAGCTACTCATGTGCTGCCAGACAGAAATAATCATAAACCATTCATTGAGTGCAGGGGATGCCTTATACAATCCATCATGCTGTTTACAGTTTATAAATTGTCTTGGGAAGGAGCATCTGACTTATTCTCCAAAGCATGTCTTTGACTAAATCATTGGATGTCTTTGGGTTCCTGGGAAAGGGCTATTTAGCACTTTGTACTCTCTGAATAAGACCCAGAATTTCTTGTTTTTCCAGTCCTTGTGTGAAGTATTATCTACAAGCAAGCTTTCTTCTATCCTTGCAGTTTTAATTCCCCCCTTTTTATAATTTATTTTCTTCTCTGTACTGCAATCTTTACTTTATTTCTGACTCAAGAGATTTTTATAAATTACAATATAAATCTGAGAGTAGTACTACATATCTTTAATTCCAGCAAGTATGAAGCAGAGACAGGTGGATCTCTGTCAGTTCAAGTTCAGCCTGGTCTACAGAGTGATTTCCAGGACAACAAGAACTACATAAAAAGACCCAGTCTCAAAAACAACACAAAATTACAACAAATAATAAATATTTCTGTCTGATACACTGAATACATTCCAAAGTCATTATATTTTATTTGCTTAACTACATCTTCTCAGAGATGATGCTGTGCATGCTGGTTATAAATTAGTTGGTAAGTGAGGTGTATCAATGGGGTCCAAAATAAAACAGGAAAACAATATGCCAAGGCTCTTTACTTATGAATGAAGTGAACAAGATATCTAAGATAGGACCTATTTTTCCCTCTGACCTTTATCTTTCTTATTTGCTTTTGTTGCTGGAAATTTAACCCTGGGTCTTGGCATGCCAACCACCACCCCATACTATCTTTATATTTTATCTGCTAGAGTAAATGTAGGCTATTGGTAGGTGCTCAATACATGAATATATATGTTGAATAATGTTTGTTGAAAGTAACCAGGGAAAGAACACCTGCTTATTCAGTACTGAAAACAACCCAGGAGGAATATAGGTATGGAAACACTGCCCTACTTTGCCTCACAAGTAGAGCAAAAAGAAGGTCCTTCTTGGCATATAGAACTTGTCTTAGCCTATTGCTGGAATCACTTGTGCAAAGCTAGTTCTTTACGCTCTGCCAGGCAGAAGGTCAGCCCAAGAGTGAGCTGATCTGTGGGCACAGCACCATCTCTCACCCAGGAGGCTGTTATATTATTTCATTGAGGATGACAGGTGGGGAAATCTGGGCACCAGTTGTTCTTTTCCACTGGTTGCGTTTGGAGAGTAGCTCCAAATGCCGGCATGCAGGCCTACGTGCTTCTCCTGCTGCAAAGGCTCTGCATTGGAGCCAGAAGAACGTGGGCTCTGTCTGGTAGCCAAATTCAGGTCTCAGACACCATACCAAAGCACAAAGAGGACACAGAGCTACTGAGTTCTGTTGTTCAACTCAACATGGGCTGGTTGGCTGAGGTTCTAAATCCTGATAGTCAGCATTTGAATTTGTTAAACATGGCTTAAAAGAAAAAGACAAATGAATTAATTAGTTTCAAGAAAATGCTAGAAGCTCCCATAAAGCAGATATACCCTAGCCTGACAGAAAGCAACGAGCCCTGTGGTAGTGTGAATTTTCTTAATTTCTCATGTTGCTCCTTCTTCACCCTGTAGATCTTGGTCTATGCATACTCTATGACTTGTCTCAGTAATCCTCCTTTCTTGGGATTTATTTTTATAAATGCTTCTTCAACTCAGCAGTGCTGACTCACTCAATTTGCATAGTTAAAACAAAACCAAAATGAAACAAGAATCTCAGCTGTTGCTGAATGTTGTGGTACAGACCTGTAATCCCAGCATACCTAGGGGAATCTCAGGTGGTCTGCATAGTGAGAGTCTGTCTCAAAAACAAACTAAGAAACAATGCAGGGCTGAGAGACGGCCCAGTGGTTAAGATCATTTGTTGCTCTCACAGAAGACCTGAGTTCAATTTCCAGCACCTATATTATGGTTCAAAGTCATAAACAACTTCATTTCCAAAGCATTTAACAATTTCTTTTGATTTTCTCTAGCACCAGGCACATACTTCATGCACATATATACGTGCAGGCAAACACACATACACATTAAAAAAAAAATCTAAATAGCCATCACTACTACTAATATAACAAATCCTAGTGTTACACTATAAAGAACTTACCACTACGTTTTGAAGCTTTGTTGAATTCTGTGCTTATTATCATTGCTTGCATTGTTATTTCAGTGTTAATAGAAAAACTAAAGAAAATGTCTTGACTTGTATGAATGTACTGAAAGCAAAATTATTAAAACTAGATGTAAAGACATTTATTTTTGCCATTTTATATTTCTATTTTTTAATTTTATTGTGTATGAGTGTTTGTCTGCACATATGAGTGTGCACCATTATGTGCCTGGTGGCCAAGGAAGCCAGAAAAGAGTATTAGGTCCACTGGAACTAGAGATACAGAAGGTTGTGAGCCCCCATGTAGGTGCCAGGAATGGAACTATGGCCTCTGGAAGAGCAGCCAGTATTCTTCGTAACCACTGAGCCATCTCTGCAGCCTGCCTTTGTCCTTTATAATTACTTTTGAATTTAGTTTATCACCTCAGAAAAGCAAACCAGTTCACAGGGATATATGTTTCAGTCACCAAAGTATGTGCTACTTTAACATATACTTTAGAGTTTATACCACCAACACCCATATAAAGACTCACATCTATAACCTCAGTACAGGAGGTTTCTTGGTGCTCGACATTGAGAGAGGAAATAAACCAAAGTTTAGGTCTCAAACTCAGAAACTATCTCCAATTGATAACCTCTCTCAAATGAAAAATTAGTTTTCTTCAGCTGAGTCTCATGTCATACTTAACAGCAGGCCCCATGCCCAGCAGGAAAGGACCAATATAAAACAAACTGAATGGCATATTTTGGAGTTTGTTTTGTGTCACAATATTTTGTCTGAGCATTTTTTTAATGATTATGATTTCTGGCTTTGTGTTTTTATGGAGTCTCTGTGTATGCAAATGTATATGTGTCTGCATCTATATGTATTTCTTGTCTTTTTCTTTGGCGCTTTTCCCAAAGTATTTTTTTTTATCCTATTCGGGTTTCTTTGTTTTTATTGTATCATTATTATTTTTAGATGCTTATTTCTTTTCTAGGAAGAGCAAGAAAAGGTGTGGTTTTGGGTGGATGGAGAGGTAGACAGGATCTTGGAGGAGTTGGGGGAGGGGAGAATATAATTAGAGTACATTGTATGAAAAATGAACTATTTCCAATAAGGAAAAAATGTTTTTCTGAAGCATTTGCTCATTGAGATATTTGAGCATGGGCTTGATCCATTTCAAAGAGAGGTCACTATGAGTATGTACATAAAGAAAAGTGGTTCAAGGTTACCTGAGAACTGGCTTTTCCAGTTTTTAGGATTATCCTCTGCATATTGAGATGGTGGTAGCCAAATCCATTGCTATTCAATGCTGACATTTTGGAGCAGGAGGAGACAGCAGATGCTATTGCTGTCAATTCCTCTATCCTATAGGTGAGAAAATGGACTGGAATAATTTAAGTGAGTTGTGCAACATGCACAGCTGATTAATGGTTATGCCATGTGGGTCCTCTCATTATTGATCCCTGCCCTTCCGGCGATGTATAGGACTTTCCAGAGACACAGGCTTTCAGCCTTTGATATTGGCAGGGATGCTGTGCTCTGAGATAGTCCTATTACTACATCCTTTTCCACTTAGAACGTCCTGCCCCACACTTGCCAGCTGGCTAATTGTAGCTAAGTGGGTCTGAGGCCACACTCTTACAGAAAAATGAATTGGCTTAAACCACTTTGAACTTCTTGTTTTGATCGCATCAACACTCTACCTGTTTATTCAGTTTGTTCATGAATGGGAAGTTAAAAAAAATACTTGTACTATAAACAAAACAACCAAGCTTTGCTCCAAAATTTCTTTGAAATGTTTTCTGAAGCTTTAATCACTCTGTTCCTTTGGTTTGGGGTGGACCATCAGTTTCTCTCAATTTCCCAAAATGTTGGAAATATTTTTGATATTCTGTGTCTTCTGGTATAATGAAAAGCATCAGTGAGGAAATTTTAGTAGATTACTGAACTCGGGTCCTTTGACCAGAAGGTATGGTTAAAAGAACAAAGCAAATTGGAGGAAAATCTGTCCTGCATAATCTCACTTTAATGATAGTGTCTGCGCCAATGACTTTTTTTTTTTTTCCAAATTGCACCGTAGGCCTCAGCTACAAAGGTTTTGCAGAAATGTGTGACTCTTGGGAAATACACATGTACTGTCTTAGCCATGCTGTAGGGCAGTGATCATAATGTGGGTTACAGATGCAGTTGGCCACTGATGCTGGGTGGCAAGAGCTTAAAAGAAAAACAGGATGAGCCCTAGAGCACAGAAGTGGAAAATTAGGTGGGTGGGTATAGAATGGAAAATGTGCTCCCTCTGGCCATGGCCTGTGTAATTAGTACTGACCTACCGCCTCTCCTGCCCTGATGCTGATACCAAAGCTTCCAGAGATTCTGAATAAACCCTCCTTCCTGGCCAACGAAGGACAAAGATGAGACCACCCAATTTAGTTATGCTGTGGCAAGAACCACATTTAATCTCATCCATGGGTTCAGACTATTCTTGCTCCAAGGCATATGGACTCAAATAATTAAAGTCAACATATGCTTCCACTCAACAGTCATGTCCATTTCCAAGTGGTCATAAATATGTAGCATAAACACAAAGGTCAGGGGACATGCAATGGATGACAGCATAAGCTAAAAAGACTCTAGAAACTAATACTTTTCACTTCAAATGACATGTTTAACTTCATTTTGCATTCATATTTAAGGGTAAATATTTCTGGGGAAAATAATTTCTGTTTTCATTCCAGCTGTGCAACAGATACTGTGGAGATCTGTTGCAAGTGAAAGAAGCAAGACAAAACTCCGGCACACAAAGGACAATGACAACCAGAAAGCAACAGCCCCATCCTGCCCCGGCCTTGAAAGGATCTGGATCCTAGGTGACAGCATTTCCAATCTATTGTCCTCTGTCTCCCTCTGCTGTTCTTCTGGAGAAGTTTCCCCTTACAACAATGAGAAATCATGTACTAGCTGCATCTATTTCTATGCTCTCCCTGCTGGCCATAATGGGAGATACAGACAGCAAAACAGACAGCTCATTCCTGATGGACTCTCAACGATGCATGAGGCACCATTATGTCGATTCTATCAGTCACCCATTATACAAGTGTAGCTCAAAGGTAAGAACAAGTTCACTCCAAAGCCGTTGGAGGATGCTCCTCTCACTCATTAACAGAGGATGGAAAACAATGATCAGAGTCCAAGCTGCAGCTCTGTGACTGGCCTGTAGAAACTGTAAGGGAATCTTTCTTTGGCATTTTCCCACTATGCTTTGCACTTCCGTGTCTACAATGGAACATGTGCAAGCTTATCCTGTAATGGGCGTGTCTTGTGTTCTTGGTTGGGGAATTAATGAGCAATAATGTTCATTTTTGATGAAGAAAAATAGGGGGAAAAAGGGAAAAGTAAGACCTCATTTTGGATTCATAGGACATGCTGGCTAGTCAGTCTAGTCCAGTTAGTGAACTCCAGGTTCAGAAGAAGACCCTGTGTTAAAAAATAAGGAAGCAATTGAGGAACAAACCCTCTACCAACCTCTGACCTCTACAATCACCTGCACACACATGTATACTTGTCCAGGTACATGCACACATAACACACATGCTTCTATATATGCAAACACACATACACCACATCACATATGCAAAACGAAGAAGAAGGAAACATAGAGATAGAGCCTGTAGGTTATGATAATTTCTTCTACTTCCATCAACAACAAAAAGACAGGGAAGCTGTGGAATATAATTGGACAGTAGAACATACTCTTTGAGACTCTTCAAAGGGTTTTCTGAACAACCACAGAACCAGCTGTGTGGTCTAAAACTTCCTCCATGTGACATATTTATGTTAAAATGAATCCAGAACTAAGGGTGACAATTTGATCCTTTATCATTTTATCTTGCTTAGCAGTTTGTTCTTATTAGCAGTAGGTACAGTGCTTCTTGTACACGTCATCTGTGACTCAGTGCTGAGGAGAGGTGTGCAAAGTAATGACATGCTAATGGACCACCAAGAGTGGCTGTCACATAGACCACCCACAAGGAGGCACAATGTAGGATGGAATAGATTCCAAATGAGAATTCTCATGACTATCATTGCCCCAGTCACAAGCACTAAATTTGTCGACACTTAGTAAATAAGACTTTGTTTAGCTCAACTTCAAAGGGTTTTCACATTAGTTCTAAGACTAAAACAACAAAATCCATTTAAACACTCTCATATGTCTTTCCCTGCTGACTAAGGATGTTAAGCATTTCTTTAAGTGTTTCTCTGCCATTCGATATTACTCTATAGAGAATTCTCTGTTTAGCTCTATTCCCCATTTTTAAATTGGATTACCTGATTTGTTGCTGTTTAACTTCTTGAGTTCTTTATATAGTCTGGTTATTAGCCCTCTGTCATATATAGGGTTGGTGAAGATCCTTTCCCTGTCTGTAGGCTGTCATTTTGTTCTTATGACAGTGTCCTTTGCTTTGCAGAAGCTTTTCAGTTTCATGAAGTCCCATTTATTGATTGTTGCTCTTAGAGCCTGTGCTGTTGGTGTTCTGTTCAGGAAGTTGTCTACTGTGCCAATGAGCTCAAGGCTCTTCCCCACTTTTTCTTCTAACAGGTTTATTGTCTCTGCTTTTATGTTGAGGTCTTTGATCCACTTGGACATTAGTTTTGTGTAGGGTGATAAATATGGATCTATTTACACTTTTCTACGTGTAGATATCCAGTTATACCAGGACCATTTGTTGAAGATGCTATTTTTTTCCATTGTATGGTTTTGGCATCTTTGTCCAAAATCAGGTATCCATAAGTATGTGGGTTTATTTCTGGGTCTTCTCTTTATTTCATTGATCAACCAGTCTGTTTCTATGCTGGTAACAGGCAGTTCTTATTACTGTTGTTCTATAGTACAGCCTAGATTTCACCTTACACCCATCAGAATGGCTAAGATTAAAAACTCAGGTCAACAACTAAAACAAACTGCTAGAAAAAGATAAGAGAAACAGCTTTGTAGCCATGAATGCTTAGAAATTGCTTCAGAAGCAGATAGCACTAGTATTTAGCATTTGTTAGTCCACTGATGATATCTTCTTTTGTTGTTCTCTATAATCATGGTGAAAGGAATGGTTATAGAAAATAGTGGCATTTATAAAAAGTTGAAAGTGAGCTGGGGGTGGATTTCAGTATAAAGCACTTGCCTAGCATGTGTGATGTTCTAGTTTCCATCCTCCTAAGCAAAAAGAAAAAAAAAACTGAAAATAATCTGGAAAGATTTGACAAGATGATGGAAGACTATATTAGCATATTTACCTAAGAGGGGAATTATCAAGTAAGAAATGTCATTAATGCAAACACACAGGATTTGAGCATGACTTTTAGAAATGAATTTTAGTTGATTGTTATTCACCTTTCCTTCTTCCAGAATGCTACAGTAAATAAGTGTAAAATTGTGATGATAGAAGAAATGTTTGTAATTTCATGGGAACAATCTGTTTTCAAACATCCCCAAATAATCCTAAATATAGCAATAGTTTATGTAAATGCAGCTTGTAATTGTTAACCTTCCTTCCTTGGCCACAGAAAATATGCCTGGCAGAGTTTCAGCTGCCAGACCCTTTCTGGATTAAATTTTCTTTATGTATTCAGGAATACAACTGTCTTCATTTGGAAATATTCTATACTCCTTAACTTTTACAGACCCTGACTGAGAGTCTCTTTAATGGATATCATCTGATGAACCTGCTTTCCTTCAAAGATTGGCATAAAACAATTTAGCCCATGTTCAGAAAGAAAAGATAGGGCAGATTTTACATCTCTACACATATTTTTCTCAATATTATAGTAAAGGCCATTTTTTGGACACATGACCAGTCCTTGCCTATCAGTTAATGCTCCTGACTTCAATTTATCTAGTGGATGTGGGCTCCTGAATACAGATGGAACGTACATGTAGCCCAGGGAAGAAAGGGCACTGGCTTTGACACCTAATCTGTGTCACTAACTTTACAATATATATACTAAACATTACCAACACAACTGACATGTGAGTGCTGTCCTTGCCATACTCCAATTAAGGAAACCTACAATCCAGAAGAAAAGAAGGACTGGGTTTCTTGATGCCACATAGTCTGGGCATGGCAATGTCTTCTTTAGAGAGTTCCCCCCACCCCACTACCTGATTCCTCATAGTGAAGAAATGCTCCTCATAGTGAAGAAATGCAAAAATAATGTAGGAGCTATTATCTAGAATCCAGGTCCATCTGTCTATGGTAATGATTCTTATGCTGTATTTTTTTTCTAAAAAAAAAAAAAAGAAATAATAGATATTTTTTTTTTCTGGACACCTTTAGTGGGACTCTCTGTCCATCATGCCCCTGCATTTGACCAGTTTCAGGTCCTGTCACTCTTCACCCAGAAATTCTGGAAAGAACTAAGACTCAGGCAGAAAAGACTGACCCATCAAGAAAGGAAGAATGGCCACTGTTTATATCATATGCGGTGGCTTTGTTAGTGATCATATTGCATGGGACTTGGTCCAAGCAGGCCTGGGAATGGCAAGTTCATTTCCATTCTTCCCAAGAAATCACATTTACCTGAAATTATGAGTAAAGGCCATGAAGCAAAACTGGCTGAATATATGCAGTTAGAGAAAATTGTCTGTCAGGAAAAAGGTGAAGGAACTAAGGCATCCCAGGCTTCAAAGCAGCAGAGATTTGGTTTCCAATTCTCAGTTCTCTGCTTTCCAAAAGGGTAGTTCTAGAAAAGCCAAGCCACTGTTTCGTGTTTCAGTTTCCTCCCCTGCAAAAGCAGTTGTTTTCCCAAGGGCATGGGGATGCATGGTAATATTTGCAAAGCAATTTGCAAGGCATCTGTCATATACTAGACGTGTAATAATTACTATTATGATTTTGATGATAAAGTGGTAAGCTAGACAGGTATTTCAACCCACTTTTCTATTTCAGTCACTATGAAAATTTTAACAACTGTTGGGATCCCTGCAGCCTTAAAGGATTAGGAAAGGGAACACCCATATGGCTCTGTTCGATGTGGTGGTGCTGGGGTGAAGAGCAGAAGAGCAAAATAAATGTAAAGCACTGTGCTGGGTGCTAAGAGGGGAGATAAAACAGAAACAAACTCTACTGACTGCCTTCCTTCACCAGGTGAGTGGAGGGTGTGCAAGGATCAGTTCTGATCTCTGCCAGGCTTGGGTTTTCAGAAACCTGGGTTGGTAAACTGGTTTCATGGGTGTCTGAAGCCCAATTTGGTGAGAAGTAAAAGGCTGTGGTGGTCCCAGGCAAGGGAGTAGAACCAGGTTCTAAGGAGCAAAGAGTTGGGGTGAAGCAGAACTCCTCTGAGTGAGAAGAGACAGCAGGTGGTGAGAAAAGAATGTGGTGAGTTGAGGAGATAAAGGCTGTGAAAATTGCCAAAGAAAGATGTAAAATTGGGAAGGCACTATTAGGAACTCCAAACCATCGCATGTTGCTGCCCCAAAAGCTCATAAGATAAATGACAGGCATTAGGGATATAGAGTTTATAATATAATTGATTACTTGAGATATGTGACTTGATTTTTGTCTTTTTTATTAATTTTTTTATTACAATTTATTCATTTTGTAACCCCTCGCTCATTCCTTTTTCAATCCCACCCTCCCTCCCTCTTCTCCAAAGACCCTCCCTCAGTCCACTGATAGGGGAGGTCCTCCTCCTCTTCCATCTGATCGTAACCTATCAGGTCACACCAAGACTGACTGCTTGTCTTCCTCTGTGGCCTGATACAGCTACACTACCCACTGGGGTAAGTGATCAACGAGCCTGTCACTGAGTTCATGTCTGAGACAGTCCCTGTTCCCCTTACTAGGGATGCCAATTGGAGACTGTGCTGCCATGGGCTACATCTGTGCAGGGGTTCTAGGTTATCCCCAAGCATGGTCCTTGGTTGGAGTAGCAGTCTCAGGAAAGAACCCTAGGCCCAGATTTTTTTGATGCTTTTGCTCTCTTTGTGGAGCTCCTGTCCCCTACAGCCATCTCCCCCTTCTTTCATAAGATTCCCTGCACTCTGCCCAAAGTTGTGCTTTTAGTCTCAGCATCTGCTTTGATACCCTGCTGGTTAGAGTCTTTCAGAGGCCCTCTGTTTTAGGCGCCTGTCTGGTTGCTTGTTTTCTTCCTCTTCCTATGTCTATCCTGTTTGCCTTTCTGAATGTGGACTGCTCATCTTACCCAGGGTCCTACTTCTTGCTTAGCTTCTTTAGGTGTATAGATTTTAGTATGTTTATCCTATATTATACACTTATAAGTGAGTATATACCATGTGTGTCCTGCTTCTGGGATACCGCAGTCAGAATGATCATTTTTAGGTCCCACCATTTGCCTGCAAATTTCATGATTTCTTAGTTTTTAATAGCTGAGAAGTATTCCATTGTGCAAATGTACCACAATTTCTGTATCCATTCCTTCAGTTGAGAGACATCTGAGTTGTTTCCAGATTCTGGCTAATACAAATAAAGCTGCTACAAACATAATTGACCAAATGTCCTTGTACACTTCAGCATATTTTGGATATATGTCTAGGGGTTGTATAGCTGGATCTTCAGGTACCACTATTTCTAGTTGCCTGAGAAAACACCAGATTGATTTTCAAAGTGGTTGTAAAACTTTACATTCCCACCATCAATGGAGGAGTGTTCCCTTTTCTCCACATCCTCTCCAGCATGTGTTGTCACTTGAGTTTTGATCGTGGCCATTCTGAGGGGTGTAAGGTGAACTCTCAGGGTAGCTTTAACTTGCATTTCCCTGATGACTTAGGATGTTGAGCATTTCTCCTAAGTGTTTGTCGGCCATTTGATAGTCCTCTATTGAGGATTCTTTGTTTAGCTCTGTACCCTATTTTTTTATTTGGATTATTTGATTTGTTGCTTTTTAACTTCTTGAGTACTTATATATTCTGGATATCAGCTCTCTGTCAGATACTGGGTTGGTGAAGATCCTTTCCCTGTCTGTAGGCTGTCATTTTGTTCTTATGACAGTGTCCTTTGCTTTACAGAAGCTTGTCAGTTTCATGAAGTCCCATTTTTTGATTGTTGATCTTAGAGCCTGTGCTGTTGCTGTATTGTTCAGTAAGTTGTCTCCTGTGCCAATGAGTTCAAGCCTTTCTCCACCTTTTCTTCTAACAGGTTTAGTGTGTCTGGTTTTATGTCGGGGTCTTTGATCCACTTGGACTTTATTTAGTTTTGTGCAGGCTGATAGATATGTTTCTTTCTGCATTTTTTTTTTTACATGTTGACATCCACTTAGAGCAGCACCATTTGTT
>NW_026592321.1:0-5521 GCF_907164565.1 Psammomys obesus | reverse complement strand
TGAGGGATCGGGACATGGCTGGGATACAGAGTTAATAAAATGTAACTAATAAAAAAAATAAAATTAAAAAAAATAATAATAATAAAAAAATTTCACCACAGAACTCCTACAGCTCCTAAACTCTTTCAGCAAAGGAGCTAGATAAAGATTATCTCAAAAACAGTTGTATCTCTGCTATATATAAAGGAAAAGGGGACTGAAAAAGAAATCAGGGAACACTTTTAACAATAGCCTCAAATAATTTAAAATATCTATGGGTAACTCTAACCAAGCAGGTGAAAGTCTTTTATGATTAAAAAAACAAACAAACAAAAAACTTCAAGTCTTTGAAGAAAAAAATTGAAGGCAATATAAGAACATGGAAAGATCTTCCATGCTCATGGATCAATAAGATTAACATAGTAAAAATGGCCATTCTACCAAAAGCTACTTACAGATTTGATGCAATCCCCATCAAAATTCTAATAATTATTTTTCAGCTATGGAAAGAACAACTCTCAACTTCATATGAAAAACCAAAAATTCTTGGATACCTCAAATGATCATGAAGAATAATATAACTTCCATAGGTGTTAGAATGTCTGACTTCAAATTGTACTAAAAGCTGTAGTAATAAAAACATGCGGTCTTGGTGTAAAAACAGACACACTGATTAATGGAATAGAACTAAAGACCTAAGTCTAAACATATATGGATATTTGATTTTTGATGGAGAAGACAAATACACACTGGAAAAAGAAAAGCATCTTCAGCAAATGGTGCTGGGCAAACTAGATGGCTGCAGGTTTTAAAAAGGCAAATAAATCTATATTTATCACCCTGTACAAAACTCAAGTTCCAAGTGGATTAAAGACCTCAACATAAAAGCAGATACATTCAACCAAGGACCATGTATGGATATAACCTAGAACCTCTGCTCAGATGTAGCCTGTGGTAGCTCAGTAACCAATTGGTTTCCCATAGTGAGGGGAACAAGGACTATTTCTAACAGGAACTCAATGACTGGCTCTTTGACCTCCCCACCCCCCAAGGGAGGAGCAGTCCTGTTAGGCCACAGAGGAGGGCATTGCAGCCAGTCCTGAAGATACCTGACAAAACAGGATGGGATGAATGGGGAGGAGGTCCCCCCCCCCATCAGTGGACTTGGAAAGGGGCAGGGAGGCGATGAGGGAGGGAGGGAGGATTAAGGAGGGAATGAGGGAGCAGAACACGGCTGGGACACAGAGTTAATAAAATGTAACTGATAAAAAAAAAAAAAAGATTTCCTGAAAATAAAAAAGCAGATACATTGAACCGGATAGAAGAGAAAGTCTGGAATAGCCCTCAACACATTGGCACAGGACACAACTTTCTGAACAGAAATTATATGGTATAAGCACTGAGATCAACAATTAACAAATGAAATCTTATAAAACTGAAAAGATTCTATAAGGCAGAGGACACCATCCTTTGGACAAAGCATCAGCCTACAATATGAGGAAATATTGTTACCAACTCCACTTCTGATAGAGGGCTACTATCCAAAATATATAAAGAATTCAAGAAACCAGATACCAAGAAAACAAATAATCCAATTTTAAAAATGTGAGAGAAATCAAAACAGAAAATTCTCAATAGAAAAATCTCAAATGTCTCAGAAACACTTAAAGAAATGTTCAACATCTTTAGCCATCAGGAAAATGCAAATCAAAACTACTTTCAGATTCAATCTAAAACCTGTCATAATGTCTAAGATCAATAGCAAGTAACAGCTCATGCTAACAAGTCTGTGGAGCAAGCAGAACACTCCTCCATGCTAATGGGAATGTAAACATGTACAGTCACTATGAAAATCAATATGGCAGTCCCTCAGAAACTTGGGAATATTTCCACCTCAAGACCCAACTAATCTACTCTTGGGTATATATCAAAAGGGAGCTCTATCATACCACAAGGACACTTGCTCAGTCATGTTTATTGTGACTTTATTCAAAATACCCCCAAACTGAAAACAACCTACATATCTCTCAACAGAAGAATGAATAAAGAAAATGTGATACATTTACACAATGGTGTATCACCAAGCTTTTAAAAATAAAGTGACATAATGAAGTTTACAGGCAAATGAACAGTAATAGGAAAAATGATCCTGAGGTAATCGAGACAAAGAAGGAGAACAGGGTATGTACTCATTTAAAATGGATATTAGCTATTAATTAAATAATAACCAAGCTACCATTTATAGACCTAGAGAAGTTAGGTTATAGGAGGGGTGTTGCAGGGGTCCTTTCAGGGGAAACTAGGATAGATTATTGGAAGCAGGTGGGAACTGGACTGAGTCAATCAGGTTGGGCAGAGATGGGATAGAGGGAGAGAGTGTGTAGAGAGATGGCTACAATTGGGGTACCATTTGGAAGGTGGTGCAGATATTTAGTGCGGTAAAACCTTTCTAAAATCTATGCATGTGATCTTAATGAGGATTTCTAGTAACAGGGGGTTTGGGGTCTCAACTGGCCATCTCTTTTAGCCAGGGCAGGCTTTCAGTGGCAGAACTAGGTTGCAATTAACTGAGTTGCTGGTCAAGGGTTGATGAAAATACCTAAACCATCTAGGCTGTTACTAAGACAAAAGTCTGCTCTTCACAGACTGACAGTGGATCCCTTTGCCTAAGACAACACCCACAAGCAAAGTGCATATGACCTATCGGAGACTAAATCAGCAAGCACAGTGGTTTTCTGGGCCTGTATAGATATTCTGTATATGTATCTTACAACTTAATGATTTAATGAAACTTTTGACTGTGAGAATGAGCAGGTCTTTGACTCTTGTTCCTGCTCTTGAGACTTTCCTCCTATTGGGTTGCTGTATCCAATTTCCATATCATAAGTTTCTGCTTCATCTTTTTACATTTTATTTTGTCATGTTTGATTGTTACCTCTTAGAAACCTATCCTTTTCTAATGAGAAGTGGAAATGGAGTGCATTCAGAGAGCAGGGGAGATGGAGAGGAACTGGAGGAGTAGAGGGATATATTGCATTAGAAAAGAATCTATTTTCGATAAAAATTAAATTAAACACAATATATGACTAAGAACACAAAAAACACACAAAATCAGCAACATGATGACCACAATTAGCACACATATTTCATTCATAACTTTGTTATTAAAGGCTGAGATTCTCCAACCAAAAGTCCCAGAGTGATTGAATGGATCAAGAACCAATATTCTATGTATTTCCTCCAAGAAACATATTCTAGTTTTAAAGACAGGCACCATTTTAGAGTGAAATGATGGACAAAATATTACAATCAAACTGGAACAAGGAACAAGTGATCATTGATATCCTAATATCTGACAAAATAGACTTACAAATTTATCAGGTGATATTAAGAAACTTCATTTTAATCAAGGTAATAGTTGACCAAGATGACAATTCTATCGTAAACATACATGCAGTGAGCTCTGGGCCACTTGATTTAATTTTTAAAAATGTATACTGAATTTCTTCATTAGTATCACGTGATTTCAATATTCCACTTTTTCCAGTAGACAGGATATCTAGACAAAAAGAAAATGAGAAAAACAAAAGATTTAATTGACATCATAAACCTAAGCAACTTAATAGTTATCTATAAACATATTCTACTAAGCACTAAAAAATTCTACTTGGCTGCACATGGACACTTCTCTAAGTTCACACCTTGGCACTAAATACAAATCTTTAAAAATTCAAAAAAAAATCTTAAATTACTCATTGTATACTATCTGAACACAATGTAGTAAAATTGGAAAATGACAGGAAAAAAAACCCTCTAGTAAACATAAAAACTCACAGTGATTAAACATTTTTTGAAGCTCTTCATTTTTAATTTTATTTTTTTCTTTTTTATTATTAGTTACATTGTATTAACTCTGTATCCCAACTGCATCTCTCTCCCTCATACCCTCCCAAACCCTCCCTCCCTCATCTCTTCCCTGCTCCTCTCCAAGTGCCCTGATTGGGGAGGACCTCCTCCCCTTTCATCTGACCCTGTTTTATCAGGTATCTTCAGGACTGGCTGCAAAATCTTCCTCTGTGGCCTAGCAGGACTACTCTTCCCTTGGGGGGTAGGAAGGTCAAAGAGCCTGCCATTGAGTTCCTGTTGGAAATAGTCCCTATTCCCCTTACTATGGGAAACAAATTGGTTACTGAGCTACCATGGGCTTTGTCTGAGCAGAGGTTCTAGGGTATATCCATCCATACATGGTTCTTGGTGGAGTGTCAGTCTCAGAAAAGATCCCTGTGCCTAGATATATTTGGTCCTTGTGGAGCTCCTGTCCTTTCCACGTCATACAAATTCTCCCTTCTTTCTTATGATTCCCTGCATTCTGCCAAAGGTTTGGTTATGAGTCTTAGTGTCTGCTTTGATACACTGCCAAGTAGAGTCTTTCAGGGGCCCTCTGCGGTAGGCTCCTGTCCTGTTACTTGTTTTCTCTTAAGTCCAATGCACCTCCCATTTGTCTTTCTAAGTGAGGATTGATCATCTTACCCCAGGTCCTCTTTCTTGTTTATCTTCTTTAGGTGTATAGCTTTATCTTTATTGTATCTTATAGGACTATATGAGTGAGCATATACCATGTGTGTCTTTTTCCTTCTGGGATACCTCAATCAGAATGATCTTCTCTAGATCCCACCATTTGCCTGCAAATGTCATGATTTCCTCATTTTTGTTGCTCAGTAGTATTCCATTGTGTAAAAATACCACAATTTCTGTACCCATTCCTCCATTGAGGGGCATCTGGGTTGATTCCAGGTTCCGGCCATTACAAATAAAGCTGCTATAAACATGGTTGAGCAAATGTCCTTGTTGTGTACTTGAGCAAATTTTGGGTATATGCCTAGGAGTGGTATAGCTGGATCTTGAGGAAGCACTATTCCTAATTTTACTGAATGATGAGTAGGCTAAATAAGAAAAAAAAAATACAAAAGGTACTGGAATTAAACATAAATGATACCACAGCACAACACAACTTTTGGGACACATTAAACGAAGTCACATGAAAAAAACCTACAGTTCAAAGATTGCTTAGATTAAATAATCAGTAGAAGCACAAATAAACAGCTTAATAATATAATTCAAAAAGGTGGAAAAAACAAGAACAAAAAAAGTTAACCTCATTGAGGGAAGAAATAATAAAAATCAGAGCAGAGATAAATGAAATAGAAACAAAGAAAGTTAAAAAATCAACAAATATAAGAGTTGTTCATTAAAGAAAATAAATAAAACGCCTGCCTACAGATTGGGAAAGAATCTTCACTAACTCTTTATCTGACAGAGGACTAATATCGAGTATATACAAAGAACTAAAGAAGCTGAAAAGCAGCAAACCAAGTAATCCAATTAAAAAATGGGGAGCAGAGCTAAACAGAGAAGTCTAGACAGAGGAATATTGAATGGCAGAGAAACACTTAAAGAAATGCTCATCCTCATTAGCCATCAGGGAAATGCAAATCAAAACGACCCTGAGATATCACCTTACACCCATCAGAATGGCCAAAAT
>NW_026592320.1:0-1176 GCF_907164565.1 Psammomys obesus | reverse complement strand
AAAACGACCCTGAGATATCACCTTACACCCATCAGAATGGCCAAAATGAAAAACTCAAGGGACAACACATGCTGGAGAGGTTGTGGAGAAAGGGGAACCCTCCTCCACTGCTGGTGGGAATGTAAACTGGTTCAACCACTCTGGAAATCTATCTGGTGCTTTCTAAGACAATTAGGAATAGTGCTTCCTCAAGACCCAGCTATACCACTGCTAGGTATATACCCAAAGTTTGCTCAAGTACACAAAAGGGATATTTGCTCAACCATATTTATAGCAGCATTATTTGTAATAGCCAGAACTTGGAAACAACCCAGATGTCCCTCAACGGAGGAATGGGTACAGAAATTGTGGTATTTTTACACAATGGAATACTACTCAGCAATCAAAAAGGAGGAAATCATGAAATTTGCAGGCAAATGGTGGGATCTAGAAAAGATCATCCTGAGTGAAATATCCCAGAAGGAGAAAGACAAACACGGTATATACTCACTTATATAGACCTATAAGATACGATAAACATAATGAAATCTATACACCTAAAAAAAGATAATCAAGAGAGCGCACATGGGGTAAGATTATCAATCCTTGTTTAGAAAGACAGATGGGATGCGTATTGAACATATGACAGGAGTCTACTGAGCGCATTTGAAAAACTCTAACTAGCAGTGTTTTCAAAGCAAAGACTCATGACCAAACCTTTGGCAGAGTACAAGGAATCATAAGAAAGAAGGGGAGTTAGTCTGATGAGGAAAGGATAGGAGCTCGACAAGGACCAAATATATCTGGGCACAGGGTCTTTTCTGAGACTGACATGCAACCAAGGACCATGTATGAATGTAACCTAGAACCTCTGCTCAGATGTAGCCTGTGGTAGCTCAGTAACCAATTGGTTTCCCATAGTGAGGGGAACAAGGACTATTTCTAACAGGAACTCAATGACTGGCTCTTTGGCCTCCCCACCCCCCAAGGGAGGAGCAGTCCTGTTAGGCCACAGAGGAGAGCTTTGCAGCCAGTCCTGAAGATACCTGATAAAACAGGATCAGATGAATGGGGAGGAGGTCCCCCCTATTAGTGGACTTGGCAAGGGGCACGTTGGAGATGAGGGAGGGAGGGAGGGACTGGGAGGGAATGAGGGATCGGGACATGGCTGGGATACAGAGTTAATAAAATGTAACT
>NW_026592319.1:0-3005 GCF_907164565.1 Psammomys obesus | reverse complement strand
TTTCCCAAAATTATTGGGGAATTTAAATATAGATAGGTCCAGAGTATATAAGAAAATTATTGTTAATTTCTCTAAATACAAATCTAACAATGTCTGGTAACATCATTCATGGGTGATATTTTCTGAGCTCTCTGAAGGTGAACATTCAAAGGACCTATACTGAACAAATTCATGGCATGTTACAAAAATAGGACCAGTGAGATGAATCACAAGTCATCTTCTGCCCTGCGCATATGTACCACCACATTCACGCACGCACGCACAGAAACACACACACACACACACACACATACACATGCATAGACACGCTCATATGCACACACACAAATGTAATTTTATAAATTAAAGAAAATATTATGTGGAGATATATTTCCCAGCTCAGAAATAAATCTATTTTGATCCTGAAATACAATTAATGGCGTCTGCTTTCTGAACCCCCTTAAATCTCCACTTGGGCACTACGGTATACCTGCATCTCACAAAATGTTAATAATCCAGATTGAATTTTAGTATCTCCACGTGTCCTTTGCTGTAGTGATACTGCTCTAAGAATATTCTTTTCTATGCAAATCAGATAAGCTGAGGAAAGGGTATATTTGCCCATGTGACAAACAGTCACTTTTGGAGGGATAAATGTTAGGAAGCAGAAATATTCAGTATCAGCTCATCAATTATTCAGATGTTTTGATTAAAATTAGGCTAATAAATTCTTGACAAAATTAATAACAAAACCACATAAAAGTTTACTGTTTACATTGGAAAGTCACAATTTTGTGTCATCATGTAAAAACTTAATGGCCCAAAGCTGTATTTTCTGTCAGGGGAAGGCTGATATTAGAAAATGATAGTTAGGTTAGGGAGCAAACATAGCTGCCAACAACGAAGGGCAGAATAAAGCAAATGGGCTTTCTATGCACTCCGATAGTTTTCAGCCACAAAGGTGTATGAAGTTAAACTGCTTGCAGAAAATTGATGCATTGGAGACACGTTAATTATAGTAAGATAATAAGATTTTAAGTTTGTTGCAGAGAGACTAGTACCTCACCTTTTCTCTTATTTGTGAGTCCTGGACCTTGTGGATACATAAATCCTACATGTATAGGTGACTTGAAAGTATAGACAAATTCACAGAACTAGCTGAAGTCTCTAGATGTGAATTTTATCCAACATTAAGACCACCATAAACATGTAATCTGATTTCTCAAACATGTATGATTTTCAGAATTTTAGGTTTATTTTCCCTGCAGCTATGTCTTTGTTTCAAAACTCCAAGAGCAGAAAACAGGAAGGAATAATCAACCTCCAAAACTGCTGTTACCACTCATCTCTCCAATTTTCATTCTCTTCTTTTACTGCCCATTCACTGTTTTCCTGGACTATGAGTCAGTCCAGTTGCCAGCACCTTCATTCGTCTGATATGTTTCCTACACCATGGATAAGTCTACTAATGACCACTGCTTCCTGGACTAATTTAAATCTCCACACACTGCACTAGTTGGGCACTAATCTGTACCCTTATTTTCACAAAATTTTTAAAATCCAAGATTGAATTTTAGGATCTGCAAGTGTCCTTTGACACAGTGACACCGCTCTTAGGATATTTTCCGTGAAAATAATATGAATTGAGGAAGACACGAATGGACTAGAGGCATCAGAACAAAAATAGGGAAGTGTGTGAGATGAAAGGACATGTGAGTGTTCTTACCTGTTTTCACACAGGCTTGTATTTGAGCCCTGGCTTATTCAGGATCATCTCCAGCTGCCTGCGGTTAAAGTTGGACACCACGATGGACTTGACCAATCCTGCATCCTTACACTTCTCCTTGGCCTAGGAATGAAAGAGTTGTGAAGGATCATATTTGCAGAAATAAATGCAAGATGGAACAGTTAGGAGTACACCATCCAGCTCTGACATACAGCTCACTGGCAGGGCACTTGCCAGTGTATGGCAGACCCTGCATGCTCATCATCACACTTAAAGAAGTGGCACCAGGGAGACACTGCCTGGATGACCACTGAAACTGACTATGAAGAAGCCAAAAGAGTAAAGCTAATAAAGGAAGAAAGTGACAGCCATAAAGGAATCTCTGCATCCTCTCTGAGAGGCAGTGATGTTTCACACTGAATGTGATGGTAAAATATGTTCATTCCAGCTGTCTTGAGTACTTCTTCATTTCCCTTTATTTTCTTCATTTCCCACTGAAGTAATGCATGCGTCTCCTTCACTCCAGTGACACACCTATACAAACATAATGAATTTCTACACCCAGAGGTTCATATTCTCACATTCCCCTGATTCTACGTCTATCAGCTTCTCTCTTGTCTCTCTTTCAATTGCTCGCCTTCCATGTGGCACAGATATCCACTGTGTCCAATAATGTCTTCCCATGCTCATCTTCTGGAAACAGATCCTCTCCTGGCTAGAATAGAAAGAATCTTCCTAATGACTTGACTAAACACAATTGTCTTATAAGAATAGCTAGAAATTGAACACTAAGCATTCATTAAGTGGAGCATCATTCTACATACTTACATTTACACAGTGATTTGTATACCGAATTATAAGTTATTTTTAGGTGCTTGAACTAGTCTCTTGTTTAAATCATACATACATGTTTATGTACATATTTTTTTTATTATTGAACAGTATTCTCATAGATCTACCTGTGTTCTTCTAGCTGATGTCCATTATTTTTGTCACTTTCTCCTCATGCTTCCAGTGAGATAGTTCTCTTTCACTGAAAAATTCAGTAGCCATACAACGTGGACCTCTAGCAGTAATAAATTTCAGTGCTGACTCAGGCCAAAAAATCAGTGGTCTCTTTCTACCTGAATATATTTAGGCAGAAGGGAACTATGTCCACTAAATAATATGAAACAAGGTCATATGCAAGAATAATTTCGATGGTAGAAAACTCAAAGAGGCTACAGAGAGTAATAACCAGGAAGCTTGAAATTTTTCAATGCCAAAAGAAGAAAAAGCACAATACTGAAGTATCTACTAA
>NW_026592318.1:0-2206 GCF_907164565.1 Psammomys obesus | reverse complement strand
TTTCCCAAAATTATTGGGGAATTTAAATATAGATAGGTCCAGAGTATGTAAGAAAATTATTGTTAATTTCTCTAAATACAAATCTAACAATGTCTGGTAATATCATTCATGGATGATATTTTCTGAGCTCTCTGAAGGTGAACATTCAAAGGACCTACACTGAACAAATTCATGGCATGTTACAAAAATAGGACCAGTGAGATGAATCACAAGTCATCTTCTGCCCTGCGCATATGTACCACCACATTCACGCACGCACACACAGAAACACACACACACACGCAAGCATACACACGCTCATATGCACACACACAAATGTAATTTTAAAAAGTAAAAAAAAAAAATGTTATGTGGAGATATATTTCCCAGCTCAGGGATAAATCTATTTTGATCCTGAAATACAATTAATGGCTTCTTCTTTCCAGACCCCCTTAAATCTCCAGTTGGGCACTATGGTATACCTGCATCTCACAAAATGGTAACAATCTAGATTGAATTTTAGAATCTCCACGTGTCCTTTTTTGTAGTGACACTGCTCTTAACATATTCTTTTATATGCAAATAAGATAAGCTGAGGAAAGGGTATATTTGCCCATGTGACAAACACTCACATTTGGGGGATAAAGGTTAGGAAGCAGAAATATTCAGTATCAGCTTCTCAATTATTCAGATGTTTTCATTAAAATTATGCTAATAAATTCTTGAAAAAATTAATAACAAAACCACATAAAAAGTTTAGCATTTACATTAGAAAGTCACAAGTTTGTGCCATCATGTAAAAACTTAATGACCTCAAGCTGTATTTTCTGTCAGGGGAAGGCTGCTATTAGAAAATGATATTTAGGTTAGGGAGCAAACATAGCTGCCAACAACGAAGGGCAGAATAAAGCAAATGGGCTTTCTATGCACTCCGGTAGTTTTCAGCCACAAAGGTGTATGAAGTTAAACTGGTTGCAGAAAATTGATGCATTGGAGACACCTTCATTCATCTGATAAGTTTCCTACACCATGGATAAGTCTACTAATGACCACTGCTTCCTGGACTGATTTAAATCTCCACACACTGCACCAGTTGGGCACTAAGCTGTACTCTCATTTTCACAAAAATTTTAAAATCCAAGATTGAATTTTAGAATCTCCAAGTGTCCTTTGACACAGTGACACTGCTCTTAGGATATTTTCCATGAAAATAAGATGAATTGAGGAAGGCACGAATGGACTGGAGGCATCAGAACAAAAATAGGGAAGTGTGTGAGATGAAAGGACATGTGAGTGTTCTTACCTGGTTGCACACAGGCTTGTATTTGAGCCCTGGCTTGTTCAGGATCATCCCCAGCTGCCTGCGGTTAAAGTTGGACACCCCAATGGACTTGACCAATCCTGCATCCTTACACTTCTCCATGGCCTAGGAATGAAAGAGTTGTGAAGGATCATATTTGCACAGAAATAAATGCAAGATGGAACAGTTAGGAGTACACCATCCAGCTCAGACATACAGCTCACTGGCAGGGCACTTACCAGTGTATGGCAGACCCTGAATTTGATCATCATCACACTTAAAGAAGTGGCACCTGGGAGAAACTGCCTGGATGACCACTGAAACTGACTATGAAGAAGCCAAAAGAGTAAAGCTAATAGAGGAAGAAAGTGACAGCCATAAAGGAATCCCTGCGTCCTCTCTAAGAAGCAGTGATGTTACACACTTTAAAGTGATGGTAAAATACGTTCATTCCAGCTGTCTTGAGTACTTCTTTATTTCCCTTTATTTTCTTCATTTCCCACTGCAGTAATGCATGCCTCCCCTTCACTCCAGTGACACACATATACAAACATAATGAATTTCTACACCCAGAGGTGCATATTCTCACATTCCCCTGATTCTAAGTCTATCAGCTTCTCTCTTTTCTCTCTTTCAATTGCTCGCCTTCCATGTGGCACAGATACCCACTGTGTCCAATAATGTCTTCCCATGCTCATCTTCTGGAAACAGATCCTCTCCTGGCTAGAATAGAAAGAATCTTCATAATGATTTGACTAAACACAATTGTCTTATAAGAATAGTTAGAAATGGAACACTAAGCATTCATTAAGTGGAGCATCACTCTACATACTTATGTTTACACAGTGATTTGTATGTGGAATTATAAGGTGTATTTTTAGGTGCTTGAACTAGTCTCTTGTATAAATCATATATACATGTTTATAT
>NW_026592317.1:0-6723 GCF_907164565.1 Psammomys obesus | reverse complement strand
CCAATCAAGGATCATGCATAGAGAAAACCTAGACCCCGTGCTCAGATATACCCCCTATGCAGCTCAGCCTCCATATGAGTACCTGAGTAAGGGGAGCAGGAACCTCCTCTGTCATGAACTCAGTTGCCTGCTCTTTGATCACTTTCCCTATCTCTTTTGATTAGTTTTGGTTGAAAATTTATTTTATCAAGTAGTAAAATTTTTTTTAATTAGTTACATTTTATTGACTCTGTATCCCAGCTGTATCCCGCTCCCTCATTCCCTCTCAAATCCTCCCTCCCTCCCTCATCACCTCCCTGCCCCTTTCCAAGTCCACTGATTGGGGAGGACCTCCTCCCCTTTCATCTGACCCTGTTTTATCAGGTATCTTCAGGACTGGCTGCAAAGTCCTCCTCTGTGGCCTAGCAGGACTGCTCCTCCCCTGGGGGGGGGGGGTGTAATGAGGAAATCATGAAATTTGCAGGCAAATGGTTGGATCCAGAAAAGATCATTCTGAGTGTGGTATCCCAGAAGGAGAAAGACACCCATGGTATATGGTCACTCATATAGTCCTATAAGATATGATAAACATAATAAAATCTATACACCTAAAGAAGATAAACAAGAAAGAAGACCCCGGGTAAGATGATCAGTCCTCACTTAGAAAGACAAATGGGAGGTGTATTGGATGTAGAAGAAAACAAGTAACAGCACAGGAACTTACCACAGAGGGCCTCTGAAAGACTCTACCTAGCAGTGTATCAAAGCAAATACTAAGACTCATGACCAAACCTTCGACAGAATGCAGGGAATCATATGAAATAAGGGGGAATTTGTATGATGTGGAAAGGATAGGAGCTCCACAAGGACCAAATATATCTAGGCACAGAGGTCTTTTGTGAGACTGACACTCCACCAAGGACCATGTATGGATATAACCTAGAACCTCTGCTCGGATGAAGCCCGTGGTAGCTCAGTAACTCAGTTGGTTTCCCATAGTAAGGGGAACAGGGACTATTTCTGACAGGAACTCAATTTGCTGCTTGGATCCATATGAGTGGAAAAATCATTTTTAAAATCCTTTTATAAAAGGAAAAGACCAAGTCACATACAAAGGCAGATTAATTAGAATAAATCTAATTTCTCAATGAAGATATTAAATGACATAAGAACATGGACAAATATTTTATAGACCCCAAGGGACTACAGATGCCAGGCTACACTACAATATCTAGCAAAACTGTCTAGCACACTAGAGGAAGAAAACAAGATATCCTTAAAGTTAAAGAGTTTCTTGGATGCAGCAGAAGGATGGATCCCATTTTCTCATCCATCCTGCTGTTCTATGTCTTTTTATTGGGGAACTGAGGCTATTTGAGTTGAGATAGATCAATGAACAATGTTTACTGATTCCTCTTGTTTTTGAAGTGTATTGTGTATGTGTTTCCACCTTTTTTCTTGATGGTCTGGAACTATTTATTTCTTGTGTTTTCTTGGGTGTAATTAATCTCTTTAGGTTCAAGTTTTTCTTCTAGTGCCTTTGGAAGGTTTGGTTTTGCAGGTAGCTTCTGTTTAAATTATGTTTTATCATGAAATGTCTTGTTTTCTTCATCTAGTGTGACAGACAGTTTTGCTGGATATAGTAGTATGGCCTGGCAGCTATAGGCTCTTGGGGTCTATAAAACGTTTGTTCATGTTCTTCTATCTTTTAATATCTTCATTGAGAAATCAGGTGTTATTCTGATAGAGCTACCTTTGTATGTGTCTTGGTCTTTTTCTCGTGAAGCTTTTAATATGTTTTGCTCTGTATGCTTACTGGTTTGAATATTATGTGCCAAAGGGATTTTCTTTTCTAATAAAGTCTATTTGGTGTTCTCTATGTTTCTTGTACCTTGGTAGGTATTTCCTTAGGTTAGAGAAATTTTCTGTGGGTTTCTTCTTCTTCCTTTATTCCTATTGTTTATAGATTTGGTCTTTTCAGATGTAGTGGATATTTTATGCCAAGATTTTCTTTGACTGAGTTATCCTTTTTTTTTTCCTTCTGTTGTTTCTATCAGTGATTGAATTTTTTTTCTTCTTCTTCCTGTATTTTGTTGGTAAGGCATGTCTCTGTGATTCTTGTTCAAGTTACTAAATTTTTCATTTCCAGATTTCTGTCAGTTTAAGATCCCTTTATTGATTCTAGTTCTACTTTCAGGTCTTGAACTCCTCTAAGTATTTCCTTTTGCTGTGTGTGTGGAGAGGGTGGAGTTTATAAGTTTCTTTAAGGGATTTATTTATTCCTTGTTAACAAGCTCTATCTTATTCATAGAGGCTATTTTAAGGTCCTTGTCTTGTGATTCAGCTATGTTGTACCACTCCAGATCTACTTTTCTGTATTTGCTGGGCTTTCGTAAAGACATATTGTCCCACGTGTTATTGATTGTATTTTTATATTGACATCTAAGCACCTGGATTTGGGAATATAGGTGTTGATATCAGGTCTTGTTTTTTCTTTTTGTTTTGTTTTTTTTGGGGGGGGTTGTTTGTTTTTTTCAGTGAGTGTTTTCTCTCTTGGTTTCTGTTGCTTTCTCTGGTTCTTAGGAGAGTATGGTGGTTGTGTTTTACCTGGTAGAAAATATTTCTGCGGTCCTGATAGGTATAGCCTGGAGGTTCTAGGTAAAATGTGATTCTAGGTATTAGGAGCTGACACTCGGAAATAAGAATGAGCAAGGTGGGGTCCTGATGAAATACACAGGAGGGAAGAAAACAGGGTGTTCTACCAGGATCTGATTAATTCACTGGAAATGGAGGCAGAGAATGAGGAGCAGAAGCAGCCTTAAAGTTTAGTACAGATCTGGGGATTAGATTAAAGCATTGGACTTGAAGGAATGGAAGGAGAGGTGAAGCTCTGCAGTTACCATCCCTAATTTTCTGGCCTGAGTGGCCTACAAGTTTCTAGGAGACTGTCTACATAAAGTGAGAGCTGTGGTTTGAGTTGGGGCAAGAAAGTTTGGAGGAGGATATCTGTGTGTTTATGGGGATATTTGTTACCTGACAAAACTCTAGTTCTTAGGATGCAGCCTGACAACAAGTAGATAACAGTGAAAATTACATATGAACTAAGATCTGACTAAAATCCTTAGGATAGATTAGTTTATTATCATACATGGCACCATTTGACTTACAAATGGCAAACCCTCTCATACATGGTTACATGTTAAGAATCAAAGTCATGAGGAATATTCTGAATTCACATTTTATGCCATTTCATATGAGTCTCAATTTATAAATTTTAATATTCTCTCTGTTTCTTCTGTCCATTCCTTCATATTCTGAAATAGTCATTTCAGGGAAGCTTGTAAGTTTGAGATTTCTAACTAGAAACCTTGGCTCAGTAAGCTACAGAACTGGGAAGGAGCTAGGCAGATGAAGGCACCTCTTATTTTTATATCACTTGGTTGACTGTTCTGAGGTCTAATGATTCTACATGCCTCTGAAACTGTCCTGTTGTGGTCATCTCATTAATGCACACCTTGTATTTTCTTTCATCTCTTCTCAGACGAGTTGATTTCTGCCTTGTCCTGACAACCAGAAGAAACCATATAAGTTTCATTTCACCAGAAGCTTTGCCTCAGGCTCTGATTTCTGGAAAAAAAAATGGTTTAAGTAGCCAGTCCTTGACATTTTAAAACATTTGATATAAAAAAGATTTTCTAATGCATGTTACAGCATTCTTTAATGACTAGATCAGAGAAACTTAATTTCCTATTGAGTCAAAAGGAAATAGAATATGTTAAACTACAATTGAAGTTCAATTACTGATCTTCAACACCCAGGAAGATGAATTTAAAGGATAATAAGCTAATATCACTCTCTAATGATGGGAAAAATCATGTGTGACTACATTGCCTGTGACTCAGAAACATAACCTTTTCTATGAATTTTCTCAATATATTTAGTATATTGAAGAAGAATATCATCCTTGGGGTCAAGGAGACATGGTTTCAAATATGAGGTTTTCTAGTTTTTCCTAGTCTTAGGTGTAAGATTTCACTATGTCCAGTTCTTGATGCCATCTACATTTTAATGAAGAAGACATCACTTTCTTACTGTACTCTTTTACAGATTAAATTAGACTGTGTACATAAGATATCTTCTGTAATTTCTAAATCTGTGGGAAAAGAGACCCACTTTATCTACATGGGGAGTTTGTTGTAAAATTGTTCCTCTCTCAGAATCTGAGGCTGTGTCCCTGTACTTACATGTCTTACAATGCTCATGTATGCCTATAAATTCATTCTAGAAACTTTAAGAAACAGTACTATTTTAGTGACTTTTTGTTGTGATAACACATAATGACCAATGTAATTTATAAAAGAAAGAGTTTATTTGGGGCTTAAAGTTCAGAGTTAGAGTCAATGACAATTATGTAAGGGAATATGGCATCAGACACAAAGTAACGGCTTTGGAGCAGTAACCAAGAGCTTACATCTTTATCCACAAGCATAGTCATAGAGAAAGAACTATCTGAGAACTAACATTCTCAGATAGTTAGTTTTCTAACTAATTTGAGTTAGTTTTCTAGTGCTGTGAAGAGACCCCATGACTATTGCAGTTCTTATGAAAGAAAGCATTTCCTTGTGGCTCACAATTTCAGAGGTTTAATCCATTTTCATCATGGTGAGAAGCATGGCAGTACACAGGAAGACAGGGTGAGGAAGAAGTAGCTGAAAGTGCTACATCCAGATTCATAGGCAGGAGGAAGAGAGAGTGACACAGGGCCTGGCTTGAGCATATGAAACCTGAAAGTCCACTCCTACCTTGAACGACATACTTCTTTCAACAAAGCCACTTCTATTCAATAAAGACACACCTGTGGAGAGCCCTTGTTTGTCAGACTGCTTTGTTATTGAGCTTTCAGTGAAAAATATGTTTTCACCTTGGCCTTCACCTTGAGACAAGGATAGGCAAGATGTTTTGCCAAGTTCACTTCCTTTTGTTTGTGTGAGGATCACACAGACAGGTGGTTGAGGTAAACAAGTTTGACTTCTCCATGAACCCCTTAATTGCATGGGGGTGCTTTGCTCTGACTATAAAAAGGGATTATGGAATAAAGCAGTGTGACAGTTTCCACTGGCAGCCCTCTCAAACTGATCCCATGTATAGTGTGTTGTTTTTTTAGTTTTCTTTCAATAGTCACTCTTCAGTTAGGAACTATTCAACTCTGCCTGCGGGCTCTGGCACACACCTCATAATCTCTGTCAAGTATCACCACTTCCTAATAATCAAGCATTCAAATGTGTAAGCCTAAAGTGTTTATTCCTATTCATATCACCACATTCCACTTCCTGATATGATTGGGCTTATAGCCTTTAAAGTAAAAATACATTCAATCCAACTTCAAAAGTCCCCATACACTGTTTAAAACATAGTCTCAACAATGTTTTGAAAGTCCATAATCTTTCCTAAGTCTCAGGGCAACTTCTTCACTGAAATCCCTTGTAAAAATCATTGTCTACTTACAATAGACAATGTCACAGAATACACAGTACTATTGCAAATGGGAGGAAAGGAAACACAGTGAGAAATACTGGACCAAAGCAAGACCTGAAACCAACAAGGTGAAGTCCAAACTCTGCATCTCCATGTCTGATTTCAAAGAGCTCTTCAGGTCTCCACTCCTTTCAGCTTTGTTGACAGCAACATACTTCTCTCTCTTTGGCTGTTTCCACAAATGCTATGCAGCTTTTCTCAGCAGGCATACCAACACTCTGGCATTTCCAAAATCTTAGACTCTCCCACACAATCCAGGCTTTACTTTCACAGCTTCATGCTAAGGTCTCTTAGGGCATCTGTACAGGCATACCTCCGATACATGTCTAGTCTCAGGGGCTTTCCTTGGCTGTGGAGGAAGATTTCACAATGTCTTTCTTTTATTCCTGACTTTAAAGCCAGAACCACAGGGCCAAAGTTATCACGTGTTTTTCTGCTTGCTGTGGCTGGAATTTGGTACCTGCATTCAAACACATTTTCATCAACTTTCTGTTTTTGATAGTTTACTTTACTGCTAAAGCTTTTCTTTAATTACTTTTCACAAGTTGGATCCTTAGCTGGGTGGAGATCTTGCTCAGAGGCCACAATTCCCTTATTCTGCTTAGCCTCTGGCTCTTCTTTAAACATTTTATCTTCTTGAACACTGGATTTAACTCTGTAACATTTCTTGTTGCTTCTTTTCTCCTCATATTATACATTTGGTATTTTCCTTGCTCAGCTTGCCTCTGTTCATTATAGATTTACATAAGAGTGACCACTAATAGCCACACAACAGAGTCAATACTAGGCTGTCTTGAAATTGATTCTGCCAATGCTATTAATCAAAATCTCTTCATTTTAGCCCCAGGCAGATTCTTTAGACAAGGATGAAAATGTAGCCACATTCTTTGCCAATACATCACAAAAATGGTCTCTAGGCAACACAATAACTTTTCTTCTCCTCGGAAAACTCTTGAACTAGACTCTCATAGTTCAAATCTCTTTCAACATCATTGTCTTCCATGTTCCAACTAGGATGGTCTTTTAAGCCCCATTTGACATTTCCAATCACTTTTCTAATCCAAAACCTTGAAAGTAGTGCCACTTACTAATGAACAAGCATTCAAATATATGAACCTACGTGGGCAATGCCTATTCAAACCACCATAAGATGGCATGGACATTCTTTCTTTCTTTCTTTCTTTCTTTCTTTCTTTCTTTCTTTCTTTC
>NW_026592316.1:0-24717 GCF_907164565.1 Psammomys obesus | reverse complement strand
TATATATATATATATATATATATATATATATATATATATATATATATTGTATTTGAAGAAGTTGCTCAAAGCACTTCCTTTAGACCAGCCAGCTGGTCATGAGTTCTCTTGAAGTTCCTCTGAGATTGTTTTAATTTCTTCATTTCTGGGGATTTTTTTTTTTATTGCTGCATATAAAATTCTGGGTTGACAGTTCTCTTAGTGCTATAGATATTACAAAATATTGGCCCCACAACAACTCTGGCTGTCTTTGTTGAATATGACATCATTTTTTTCATCTGTAAGAGATGACAGAAAGTAAGGCATAGAATAGGGAAACAAATTATCTCTGTTCTTGCCCTGATACTTTGAGAAGTATATTGAATTGGCTACTTATTTTCTGTTGCCTATAACATATCTGGACTCTAAAAGCTTAAAATAAACTCAGAGGTCAAGTAGTCTTCAGGTAGACAACAGGGCTTTGGCTCCATTTTTCTACTCTCCTCACTCAAGTCTACTAGGTCGTTCCTTCCTGGATTATCTATAGCTGGATTCAGTCACATGATCACTCATGGACCAATGATGGCTGAGAAGATCAGGCACTGATTGGCTTGAACCTTGGTTCCTGGTGGCATTGCTAGTAAGGTTTCCTTCTTTGTCTGAGGGATCCTCTTTTAGAACTGAGAGGGGCCATCATTCTTCTCCCGGGGTAAGAGAAGAAATCCGTTAGGCAGAAGCAGAAGAAGGAGAAAGAAACAGTGGTCGGAGTGCATTGCTGTGGTGGAGCTAACACTCTGTGGTCACTTGGCTTCCTTCTTCTTGGGAAACCTGGAAGACTATATCCCAGAGAGGCTTGGGTCCGGCCAGTGGGAAGCAGGAAGTTCTGGAACTTTCTCTCTCTAGCATTGCCCAGCCAAACTTCTCATGCACTTTTCCAGTACCCTCTCTTCTCATCTTGAGGAGCAGCCAGTCCACAATGGACAGTGATGGAAGCCGGAGATGGACCTGCGTGGCATCAATACACTGGGCTTTGAGAGCTCCTTCCTGTGGCACACCACACCCTGTCTGCATCAGCACAGAATGGCAGTATTCTCAACATGTGGCACTCACGGCAGCACCACCGGAGGCCTTGCCTGGGGCCTTGTTCAGTGCATGTTCTCTTTTGTTTCCTCCGGCCTATAAAACAGCGTCTCTGGTGGCCCCAGCTCTGTGCTTTAACAAGCCCTTTGAGAGCCACTGACTTGGGGAATCACAGTCGTGGGAACAGCGCTGGGTCTTAGCTGCTGTGTGGGAGGAGCTGCTTCTCCATCCCTTTCCTGGTGGTGATAGGACTCCTGATGACACTATGATGACACTTTTTGTGACTCAGGTACTCTGCCTGTTGAGGTGTGATGCCCTTCCCATGTGGCTGTGGCTGCAGCTGACCCCAGCTCCAGCTGCTATATCTCTGCTGGTTCTTCACCACCTCCCCAGTGAGCTAACAGGCTCCCAGGCGGCTCCTGTCTCTTACAGCAGCTTTGTTACATAAGCACCGCAGACCCATCCCTTCCTTCTCTGAAATGAGAACTAATAATTTGAGCATCCACCCTGAAGTCATATAATCAAAATCCATGGGGAAGAAATCAATGCTCTTTATTGTTCTGGGTAGCCTTTGGAAAGGCAAGAGAATGTTTTATTAGATCGTGTTTGGAAGTATTTAAAATGATTACAGGACAGTTTAAAATTATGCTTTAAAGCCACAAGTTTCCTGAGATTCTAAGCTGGGGGAGCAGGACTTGATCCATGGGTCTTCCTATGATTTTCACGTTTTTTGGTTTTTTTTTTTTGTTTGTTTGTTTGTTTGTTTGTTTTTGTTTTTTTTTCATCTTTAGTCATGTTTAGTGCAGAAATGAGGATGCTAGGGATGGAATCCCAGGCTTTTTATGTGCTTACTCTACTGAGTTACTCCCACACCCTGTTTATTTGGGTCTGGGAGTATTTGGAATGACATGGGTTAAGTTTGGGCATCTATAAAATTCCTTTATTTAACATTATAGCAAAGCATATATAATATGAAGGTTTCCATTTTAACCTCATAATTCAGGGACGTTAAGTAAATCCACTCTGTTGTTCAGCTGTCACCATCCATTTCTAAAACCCAACATCATCCTAAACTGTGATTCTTTACCCATTGACTATGAATGCTCTTGCTTCTTCTCCTCCATTTCAGGCAACTGCTTTCTTGACCTGCTTATGATTTTAGAGGCTGTTATTGCGGAGTCACTCAGCATTTATATAGTCTTTTTTTTTCCTGATTGACTTATTTTTTCTATCACAATGTCCTTAAAGTTCATCTACATTGTGGCCCGTGCCAGAATCTCCTCCCTATCCCTTTTGGTGCAAGTGTGTTTTATATGCTGGGTGCGGGTGTGTGCAGGTGCATGGGAAAGTGGTCACATGGGTGTGGAGGCCTGAGGCTGCTGTTGGGAATCACCCTCTGTCATGGTTCCACTTTATTCTGCTGTTCACTTTATTCTCTTAATCAAACCCAGATCTGGTCACTATGGCTAGTCTTGCTAGCCAGCTTGTCTCAGGAATCCCTGTCCTCATCTTCTGGGGCTGGAATTACAGATGCCTCCCCACAACATGCATTCTGGGATCCAAATCTGGGAGTTCATGTTTGAGTAGCGAGTAGCCCTTCTCCTTTTCGAAGGCTGAGTACCAGACAAGTGAGAAGGCTTAGGATGTAAAGTTGTTGATCAGCCCGAATTCAATCCCTGGATCCCCGTGGTGGAAGGAGAGAAGTGACTCCTTCAGATTGGTGTCTGACCTTTCTATGTGTGCATCATGCTGTGTGTGCATGTGCACAGATAATAAATAAACATGTCACAGAAAGGACAGAGTAACATTTCCTTATTGGAAGAGGCAACATCTTACAGCCCTCCAATAGGCAGACACTGGGATGGCTTCAAGATTTTGGCATCGTAAACAGCACTGTTATGAAGGTAGTGTACAGACATCCTTTCATGTTCCTGCTCTAAGTTCCCAGAGGTGAAGTTGACAGATCAAAAGGTAACTCTGTTTCATTTCTCTTTGTTGTTTTGAGACAATGTCTTATATAGCTAAGTACCTTCATTTTTTTTTTTCCTGTTGCTGTGATAAAAACAAAAACAAAGCCCGGTAGAGAAGGGTTTATTTTGGCTCCTGGTTGCAAGAGCACAGTCCATCACAGTGAGGAAGTGAAGGCAGCAGGAGTCAGGAGCAGATGGTGACTCAGGCTTCACCATCAGAAAGCAGATAGGGATGATTGCACATGGCTGCTTTTTTTTTTAATTTTTTTCTGCTTATACAGTCTAAGACCTTAACCAGGTGAATGGGGCCACCCACAGTGGGAGTGGGGTGTCTTCACACCTCAACTAATGATTTCTAGCCCTCCTACAGGCATGCCCAGAGGTCTACCCACCAGGTTATTCTAGAATCTGTCAAGTTGGCAATTCATGCTAACCATCAAACCCAGGCAACATTTAACTATGTAGTTGAGAGCCTTGAACTTCTGATCTTCCTGATTCTGCCTCCTGACGTACTGACATACTGACGTACACCACCCTACCTGGCTATGTTTAGTTTCTTAAAGAACCATCATATTAACTGTCTTTTCATTGTAGTCTTTTTTTTTTTTTGTGGGATCTCATGGTTTTGCCTTGTATTTCTCTAATGAAGAAGGACTTTTAATTTTTGAGTAGGCATTTCCATCGCTTCATTTCATTTCTGGTCTTTGATCTATTTTAGCCAATTTTTTGTGTACTGAATATTAGGCACATGGGGATTTCCTCTTGTTTTTGCACCATTTGTTGAAAGAATGACTGGTTCTTCATTGAATTGTCCTGACAAAAATCAATTGTCCACTTGAGGTTTTATTCTGTGCAGTCGAGTCTCCTCCATTGACCTATGTTTGGAGCCTTAGGTTAACACACACTGCTTTGCTTTACTGTACATCTGTCTATTGTAGATTATCTGTGTTTCTGCATGAATTGTAGGACCAGCTTTTCGGTTTCTGAATGGAGGTCATTTTGAGTTTTGATAGGGGTTGCTCTGAGACTGTAGATTAATTCAGGGAACTCTGATGGTTAGAGTCTAGTCACTACGGTGCTTGAGACAAGTACACAGACCTCAAAGCAGTCCTCCTGAAGCCCCAGAGGTAATTTCTGAACCGAGTGCAGGCACAAGAGAAGTTAATTAGAAGAAGGCTCTATGAACCTGATATATAAGCTTTGAACAGGGCCTAAAATGGATGAGTGTGTGTAGGACTAAGAGATGAGGGTTGTAGAAATACAAGTGCAACATGGAGACAGAGGAAGGGAAGGGAAAGGGGAAGAGATTTAAGCTTGAAGAGAGGAGGAGAGGTAGGGAGAGGGAAGCAGAGATGATGAGTAGAGGTGAGAGAGTTGAGAGTCACTGTCCTGGTCTCAGAGCCAGGAATCCATTTATGACCGTGTCCCCATCTGTCCCTGCTCCGTCAGAGGAGGCCGGGACACCGCAGGCCAGCTAAGTCCATGTGTCCTCAAGTCTTCTAACTACCTTTCTCTGGAGAACAGTGATGGGAATGGTTGTCTCTTCAGGACAGGATCCAGGTAGTCCAGGCTGTGTTTGCTCATGTGGAGGTGTAGGATCTTAACCCAGCCTTGATTTATAGAATTCAAGGTCTCCAAACTGGCTCAGGTTTGGAAGAGGGCACAGGGTTGTACTGTCCCTTGAGAGCCTTGTGCTAAGCCTGCAGATCACCCCTATTTTCTTTCCTCACGTAGCACACGTCTGTCACCTGTGCTGCCTTCATTGACCTGCTCTCTGAATCACTCCCCTTTGGGCTTCATTCCAAGTGTCATAATCTCCACCTGGCTTCTGGCAATGGTTGCCACCACCTGGCCTCCATCGGCCTGGAGCCCAATCATCTGTATTGTTTACAGCCCTGACTACCATCAGCCATGGCTACGTGGAAGATGTGTCCCTGAATTTTTGTTTTGTGGGACAGGGTCTTGCTATGGAGCCAATCCTGCCCTCAGAGTGCCTGTGATCACGCGATCCACCGGCCTCAGCTTATTATGTAGCTACCACATGCTACCTAAGTATTCCTGCTTAAGACTCAAACGGAAAGACTTTTCCTGACTCTTGTTATAGTATTAGCTCCCTTGGGTCCTCTGCCTGCCAAGTGCAGATTTTAGGACCTGTCAGCTTCTGTTGAACTGTAAGCCAGCTCTTGGTGTGTGTAGTTTATTGATTCTGTTTCTCTGCAGACTCTGACACATCATCTTCCTTGAGTGTTTAAAAAAAATTGTTTGTATATGTGTGTATGGTATATGTGCATGCGTATATATATGTTCACACGTGTAGTGTATGTGCACACGTGCACATTAACATGCGTGCACATGGTGGCCAGAGGTTAATGTTGATGTCTTTGTTGATCACTCTCCACCTTATATTTTGAGGCAGGGTCTCTCACTTGAACACAGAATTTGCTGGGTTGGTTGGTCTAACTAGCCAGCTTGCTCCTAGGGATCCTGTCTCTGTCACCCAAGCACTGGGGCTCCAGGCAGGCCACAATGCCAGGATGGCACTTATGTAAGTACTGGGGCCCACTGAGCCGTCTTCCTGGACCTCCTCTGAGCCATCTCATCTTCTCCTCCGCAGCCCTCCTGGCAACAGCAATGTTACTTAGCGTGAACCATTGATCCTCCTGTGCTTTCAAGAATAAACATACCATAAACTTTGTTTCATTCCTGGGTGATCTTTTCAGAATGTTGATTCTTGTTTCTTGGGGATGTGCTTAGAAATTACTGAACTCTCCAGAATCTAGCCTTGCTTTAATTTTTTTTTTTTTTAAATAATGCCCAGGCCCACAAACATCCTTAGTATCCTGTTCTGCTTGTGTCTGAATATGAACACATGCTGTCCAGGTCTCTCTCTGGGGGTGTAGTCTCTTTCCTCTCCAAGCCCATCTAGATATGGACCTCATGGCCAAGAGGGGAGGATGATCAGATCCTGAGAGACAGCTCTTGTCTTATTGGGGAGAAGTCACCCCATTCTTGTCAAACAAGGGCTGGCTGGGAAAAGGCAGGGCTGCTGCTGCTGGCTCAGAGCTTCTCAGGCAGATACTCTAGACCAGGCGTCCCAGCTCAAGTGTCAGATCCTATTTTCTTTCTCCTAGGCAGGGCCCAGACCTGCCATATGGATATGCCTTGGTTGGATACCGGATGCTCTCTGGAGCTTGGCCCTTCTGAGTATGGAATCCAGGATCTTGCCTGGACTCCCTGTCCACCTGCTGTAGATGACAGCCTCCTGTATGCTCCTTGGGTGGGGAGGGTCCTTTGACTTTCACAGGAAGCTGTCAATGCCAGGTTTCTACCCGGCAGTGTTTCATTCTCTCTCTCTCATTTAGTGGGGTTATTTTCTGGTTATGTTTTGGGGATGGGATCCCACACTGTTGCCCAGGTTGGTCTTAAATTCCTGGGCATAAGCATTTCTCTGCCTGAGCCTTTGAAGTAGCTAGAACGACAGGTGCTATCAGTCACATATTATTCAGTAAGGTCTGCAGCAGGCTCCTCTAACACAAACGGACCTCAGACATCTGAGGGTGGGAATGGGGTCACTGCGGATGTGACTCAAGGTCCTCAACATGAGCTCATACTCCAGGCGAACATTCTTTCAGGCCAGACATGTCTTTCCTCATGAGAAAAGGAAGGCGGAAGGTTTGAGACCCAAAGGACATGGAAGCCATACAAAACGAAGGTGGACTCAGGCGTAGAGTCTGAAGCCCCAGGCTTCCTCAGGAGCCACGAGGAGAGAGGCACTGAGCAGACCCAGCCTCAGAGCTCCCCGAAGAATAGGCACAGTGACACCTTGACTTTGGACTTCTGCTCTCCAGAACATTTTTCTGCTCTTACAAGCTGCCAAATTTGTGATAATTTATGATGGCAGTCGGGAGACTAACCCTTCATCTAATTGTATTGTCTCTATGGCAACAAGTTGCCTGCACGTCTCCCATGCCTTGTATGGTATGCTAGCTAGTACATCCTTTTTACACAAGTACCCTGTCCCAAGTCCCCACAGACAGGCATATAACACTCAAAATAGGGTCACCTCATGCTCGTGCCTGTCTATCCTCATGTTTTGGTTAGTCATCTGGATCCAAGACCCCTCTATTCCCTGCTTTATCAGACTCCTCTGGACACTAACTTTCACCAACCAGGCTCTCTGAACAGCTGCTGAGATGAAGTTGTTATGTAGGATATTAATCAGAGATCAATATGTGGAGAGGGAGAGGAAAGGGGGTGGGGAGAGAGAAGTTGAACCGTGATGCAGAACAAAACAGCCTTGGCTGATGCCTGCAAAACTGTGTCGCAACAGCTGGAGCAGGCTGGCCCTTAGCTCAGTCATCAGTGAGGGTTTGCCTCAGGCAGATCCTGCCTGCAGGAGCTGGCAGCAGGGACCAGCCACTCCTTGAAGGGGCATCTGGGCAGTTCATCCCGGTGTTCACCTTCACATGACAAATGAGGAGACGGAGGCTGAACTGCCAACAGCCGTTCTCAAAACACAAATTTCCAAGAAAGAAAACAATGCTGATAGCATCTGTGCTAACTCTCCTGGAAATTTTCCTAAACCTCACTTGTTCTTCTTTTTCTTCTTTTTTTAAATTTTATGTGTATTCTTTATCTTCTGTGTTTTACCTGCATGTATATCTGTCCACCAAGGGCGGGCAGTGCCATCAGAGGTCAGGAAAGAGCATCAGATTCTCTGGAACTGGTGTTGTGAACAGTTGTGAGACACCATGTAGCTGTTGGGGATCAAACCTGGGTCCTCTAGAAGAGCAGCTGGTGCTCTGAACCAGTTATCCATCTCTCTAACCCTCACTGGTTCTTTCTTTCTTTCTTTTCTTTCTTTCTTTTCTTTCTTTCTTTCTTTCTTTCTTTCTTTCTTTCTTTCTTTCTTTCTTTCTTGAAATAATTTATTTTATTTTATGTGCATCAGTGTGATGGTGTCAGATCCCTTGGAAATGGAGTTATAGACAGTTGTGAGCTGCCATGTGGATGCTGGGGATTGAACCTGGGTCCTTTGGAAGAGCAGACAGTGCTCTTAACCACTGAACCATCCCTCCAGCTCACTGGTTCTTTCTTACACTGAACCTGAAAGGCATTTGGTCTTTTTACTGGTGTGTGTGTACGTGTCACGTGTGCGTGCATATGGGACTTCCCAGTTGCTAGACCACTGCTCAACTACCAAACTACCACCTCCTGCTCAGTAGTCAAGAGTTTGAATTAGGTCTGTGTGGTGTTATAACCCTCAAAGTCAGTGTCTTTGTTACTAAAGGACCCGGTAGAAACAACCGAAAGGGGGAAGGCCTGGTTTTGGCTCCCAGTTTCAGACAGCTCAATTCCTGTGCTTGGCCTCATGAACTTAGGCAGAACATTGTGGCAGCAGGAATGTGGGCAGAAGATTTTCCTCACCTTATGGAAGACAGGAAGGACACAGAGAGAGAGACAGAGACAGAGACAGAGAGTGACCTAGTTCCTCCAGCCAGGTCCCATTCCCTAAAATTTTTAGAACCAACCCACACCCCCAAAATTCCAGGAGCTGGGAACATATGAGACGTTTTGCATTCAAACTATAATAGCCAAGAAGGGAGAACTGGCTCTAATGCACAGAGCCAGTAATTTAGAGAGAAGAGCGGCATGCATTAGCAAGAGCTCAGCTGTTACGTAATGAAGGGCAGTCTGTGCTTCTAGTCTTTATTTACAACATGATTGTAGGCAAACCCTGAACCCAAGGCTTCACCTGGTAGCTTTCAGGAAGCCCCTTGCGTTTCACTCCTCCACGGGTGATGTACACCGCACAACATGACAGAAAATCAAGGTTAGCTGTTTGTGGGAAAAATAAAGTAGAAAAATGGCTTAAAAAGCCATTGACAGTTTGCGATAAGAGAATTCTGATGCTGAAGTTAAAAAAAAAAGGCCTCAAACTATTAAAAAATATTATTCTGATTACTAAATATCTTATTTTCCCGTCGAAGTGGTAAACTATCCTAATAGAATCAACTTATGGAACAGAAGAGTTTTTTGCTATGTTTTGCTTTGACTCACTGTTGGAGGTTGCAGCCCACCATGGCAGGACGTCACGGCTAGAGGGGCTGGACGGAGCTTGCTACTGTACATCCATAGTCGGAGCGTAATGGCTGCGACTGTCTAGTGAGCCCTCTCCATGTCATGGAGTCCAGGATTCCTGACCAGGGAATGGTCCCTTCCACAGTAAAGGTGGGTCTTCATCAATTAACCTAATCAGATAATCCCTCACAGGCTGGTCCATCAGCCCATCTCCTGGGTGATTCTCCAGTTGACAATGAACGGTAACCATCACATTAACTGTGCTTATTATATGCAAATACACTTTAGGAAATAGAAGAAAATTATGATCCTTTACAGCCTTACCACACAGAGACAATCCTTGCTAATTTTTTTATGTTGGGCCTTCTAAGTGTTTTTCTTGTGGGTATGTGACTATTAACATAGGCAACATACTTACAGGATGTGTGTGTCTAAATATACTTGTATGTTTTATAGCTTTGATTTTACCAATATGAGATTGTAATGTACAGATTGGCTTTTAAAACAGCAATGTTTCCTTTCTGATTAAAAAGCAACACATGTTCATGAAGAGATTTGGAAAATGCAGAAAACAGAATGAAGAAAATCTAAGTCACAAGAAATGCTGCTTTTCATAATATTGACTGTTTTATAACCTGATTAAAAAAAAAAAAACGTTAGGGCTAAGAGGGAGCCTTTGAATCCAATTTATGAGACTTTTTATGAGACGATTTATGAGTATTCCCTCTAGCAGTGCTGGGGATTAAACCCAGGGTCTTACACTTGCTGGATAAGTGCTCTGCCACTGAGAAACACCCCTCCCAAGCTCAGACCTCAGGGCAGAATTCTCCCAAGCAATTCCTCCCCCTCTTTCACATGACAGGGAAAATGTCTGTAATTTTCCAAAGGCAATTTCACTCTAGACAGTGGACAAAGGAAGAGAAAGGAAAAGGAAGATTGTAGGCTGTTTTCTCTTCAAATCTTCTGTGCCCCAGAAAGCACAGGCGAGAGCCTAGCTAGTTTGTAATGGTATCAGAAATGAAGCCAACTTAGGCGATCTGTCATTTTTTATTTCATCTTAGGAGTTGGGGCACCAATTAAAAAATGTATGACTTGACTGTAAGCAAATGATTTCTAGGAATGAGTCAGGCTTGTCTTAGAAGAGAGAGGGTAAAAAACTGGCCATAGGCAAGCAAATGGGAGATGGTAAGGACAGTGAAGAGTGTGGGCTTTGACTGGCCACACCAATGGACATGGAGATCAAGAAGCATGTTCTGTATCCATCTACCCACTCACCCATCCATCCATCATCTATCCATCCATCCACTCTCTCACCCACTCATCCATCCCAGAAGCCAACAAGTATGCTCTTTAAAAAAAAAACCAATTTATTATTTTCAGATGCGGTCTTAACTCAGTGTAGCCTTGATCTGAATATGCAACTGAGGCTCCTGATCCTCCTGCCTCCACCTCCTGTGTGCTAGCCTTAAAAGCATACACCACCACGCCCATATTTGTTTTATTTTTGGAATAGATTCGTCTCTTTTTAAATATTTACTTTTATGTTATGTGTATGAGCATTTATTTACATGTGTATATATGTGTGCCTTGTGAGTGCCTGGTGCTTGTGGAGGTCAGAAGACGGTTGCTGGATCTCTTGGAAACGGAGTTACAAAGTTGAGGCCTTCCATGAGGGTGCTTGAAATCGAACCTGAGTCCTCTGCAAAAGTAGCTGATGCTCTTAACCATGGAGCCATCTCTCCAGTTCTTCCTTCCTTCCTTCCTTCCTTCCTTCCTTCCTTCCTTCCTTCCTTCCTTCCTTCCTTCCTTCTTTCTTTCTTTCTTTCTTTCTTTCTTTCTTTCTTTCTTTCTTTCTTTCTTTCTTTCTTTCTTTCTGTGTTTTGAGACAGGTTTTCTCTATGTAGCCTTGGCTCTCCTGGAGCTCCCTCTATAGACCAGGCTGGCCTCAAACTTACAGAGGTCCACCTACCTCAGACTCCCAAGTGCTAGAAGTAAATGCGTGCTCCACTGCCACCCAGCTCCTGTTTTATTTTGATTTAATTGCTTATTTATTTACTTTTTGAGACAGGGTCTCATGTAGCCCAAGCTGGCTTTGAACTCCAAGTATGTTCTAATATTTAGTAACTAACTTCTGTTGCATAGGCGTGAAGAAGATGCAGTTTTCTTGCTCTTCAGGGTGGGGTGAAGCCACTCTCTGTGTGAGCTAGCCAATAAGATGCTTGTGCAGCCGTGCCATTGGTTGCAGGAGGGAAACAGGTAAATAGGTAGCTATGCACAACACTGCTGTTAAGCAAGAAAAGATGTGGGAGCACAGAGGAGAGGTGTTTACTCAGACAGTGTGCATGATGGTGGATTTCAAATGACACTTCCTGGAGGAAGTGGTCTCTACGTTAAGACTTGTGGATGAAGAGGAATTCCTCAGGTGAAAGTGTCTGGTGAAAGAGTTCCAAGCAGAGGAAGCAGTGTTTGAAAAGCTCAGGAGTTGAGAGAAAGCTTGGTTTACACAGACATCTGTGAAGGGTCTAGTGGTTGGAAGGAGGAGGGAGGGGTGGCAGAGGACTACGACAGATGAGTCTAATGATATCATAGCATTGGGGCCTGCAGATTCAGAAGCATGACTTTCACCCCGAGGCTGATGAGGACAGAGGGAAAGGCCTTAGAGGAAGCGTGTGATGTGGTCAGATCACATGTGGCTGCTGTAGAGAACAGACAGAAAACAAGTGGCTTAGTTTGGAGGCTGAGCAGTAATTCAAGGACAAGGTTAAAGTGACCCAGAACATGGCCTTTGTTGTGGGTTTGGAAATGCAATCGATCGAAGGATGTGGGTTTGATATGCTCAGGGTCCCCTGTGGACATGAAGAAAGAACGCGGAGCTCCGATGCTGGAGATGAGTATCTTTCTACACCTTGTGAGGTGTGAGGGGAAAGACCCGGACAAAAATTCCAGAAAGCACTGGCACTTGAGGGACAGTTGGAGGTCAAGGTCAGGAGACCAATTAGGAGAGCTACACCAAGCCCCCCCCCCCCCCGTGGCTTCCTTGGTTGTCAAGTTGGACCACGGCCAATGTGGAAGAGGGTCAGGTGGGTCCACCAATGCTTCAAATATGCATCTCTGCATTTCCAGCTATGACAGGTAGAGGAACCATGCTGGGTAAGTCTTTGTCAACTTCAAGCTGACGTCATCCAAGAAGAGGAAATCTTAATTGAGAGACTGCCTCCCTCAGATTGGCCTTGGGCGAGCCTGAGGGGCATTTCTTGATTGATGATTACTATGAAAGGGCCTGCCCCCCCCCCCCCACTGTGGGTAGTGCTGTGCTGTTCTGGGTCCTGAGTGGTGTAAGAAGGCAAACAGGGCAAACCCTGGGGAACAGTGGGGAACAAAACAGTAAGCAGCATTCCTCAATGGCCTCTGCCTCAGTTCCTGCCTTGACTTTCCATTAAGATGCTCTACAACTATGAGCTGAAATAAACCCTCTCCTGCTAGGTTGCTTTTGGTTATGGTGTCCATTGACTCAATAGAAACCTAACTAGGACAGGAACTCATCAGATGTTCTTAAGGATTTAATGAATGGGAGAAGGGAAGATCAAATGAATGAATTTAAGAGTATAACCCTAATATGAGACTTTAAAGACAATGTAACGTTCAAAACATCGTGTTCCACACAATACAGTCACCCTAGTGACTACGTAGGAAAGTCCTCTTAAGGATACAACAAAGGGGCTGGAGAGATGGCTCAGGGGTAAAGAGAACATGCTCTGCTCTTGCAGAGGACCTGAGTTCAATTCCCAGGCAAACACATCAGGCAGCTCTCAGTTGCCTGTACCTTCAGTGCAAGGAATTCAATGCACACTCACTCAGATACATATACATGTGCAGAAGTAAAAATAACATAAGTCTTGAAAAGGAAAAAAAAAAGAATATAAGCAAGAACAAGTACAACATAGGAAGAGCTTTACAGACCCCACTGTGAAGAAGCAAAAGGTGAACACACACACACACACACACACACACACACACACACACAGGCATACTTTTTTTTTATTAAAGCTAACTTATTGGATTCTTATATCTACCACCCTTCTTCACCCCAATACCTTCCAACCCAGCATCCTTAACACTAGGCAGGCAAGAAAGAAGGATAGTGGGGGGAGGGAGGGGAAGGGGCCATAGATCTTTCTAGACTACTTCCTGTTCATTAGACGAATTGAGTTCCTTGGGATAAATTTGGTCTGCGTCAACAGCATATTCAGTTTCTTCTACTTGTGTCTCTCAGCATGAACACTTGAAACTGCAGCAGCAGGGGTAGCAGCAGAGGCCACAGGCTCTCTCAGGGTTCTCCCATTTGCGCACTCTCCAGAGTCCCCAGAATTAAACTATCTGCAGCTGGCAAAATCACGCCCCTTCTAGAGCACAAGACAACCATAGTCAACTGCTGTGGACAATCTGAAGCATCCCCATATCTCACTCCTAGGATTAAAACAAAAACATATCCACATAACATAACTGGGGCTTAAAAGAAACCAAAATTCTCACTACACACACACAGGAAAAGGTGCAGAAAAAAATGTAAGAGCCAGAGGATCAGAGGATGAGGAGGAGTGCTGTGAAATGCTGTGTTCTGAACATGGGATGCAGCCATGGTTCCTTGCACAAGATCAAGCCACTCCACATTCCAGCACGGAAGGGGGAAGGGTTTGTGAGTCTCCAGGCCTAGCTCGGGTAGGCCACAGTCAAGATACATTTGTATACAGGTGTGGAATTGTCAAAAAATACAATTGAAAAGTCTTTAAAAAGATGGAGGACACGCCTCGTGGGCTACGGGAATGACATGCGTTGCTATTTTCAGTGCACACTAATGTATGATCTTCTGGGCAAACATGTCTAAGGCTCTAGGATCTAGTCCTAGCACTGGAAAAAAAAAAAAAAAACAACAGCCATATCATTAAAAAAAAAAAAACCCCAAAAAATGAGGAAAAGCATAAACCAAGAAACACAAAGGGTTTCTTTAGTATGTAAGCAGCTCTCAGAAAACAGACCAACTCACCAAAACGAAAATAAGCAGAAGTCATGAATAAGCAACCCATAGACAAGAAATCGTTTCTAAACATTACAAGTTCTGGCTCATAAATAATCAAAACACTCACCTTAAAATTTGGTAAGATTTTTCACTTAGCCAAGTCGGTAATGCATTTTCAAAGCTTTGAAAATATACATACCCTTTGACCCAGACATTATATTTCTCAAGACTTGTTTTAAGTATATAATTAGAGATGTACAAGAAATATATAACTAAGAAAATGTTCATTGCAACATGATTTTAAGAGCAACAAAATTGGACAGAACAATTACAGCGAGATGATAGAGTGCTAATGTGTTTGTTTTTATTTTGTCTGTTTTCTACCTTCTACAGTAACGATAAATAGCCGCTGTAATTCAGAAAACAAGCAAAGGCTGCTTTTTGGAAAGGGTGGGGGGAATTCTTAACTACAAATACTCTTTTGGAGGTCTGCCACTGTTCGAAATTTTCCAGAGCTTTCTCTTCAGCAGTCCTCAGATTGAGTTTCTATAGCACGTAGGAAATTGGTCTCATTATTCTGAAGTCATCCGCTTCATTTTACATAAATACAGCTGTGATTCAGGTCCGTCGCCCACCTTATTCATCTGCCTTTATACAGAAACGACTTCAGGGTCTTGTGGGGGAAAAAAAACACTCTCTGAAAGAACGAAAATTTCCCTTCACTGCAGAATGGGGAGAGAATACTGTCTAGTTTTAGGTATCCATATATCTGCTCAGCCGTGCTCAGCATATGGAGTTCAATAAATAGTAGTGCTTGTTATTATCATTCGCTTATTTGGTTTTATTTATTTCTGCAGTTGTCTAGGAAGCCAGATTGCTGGGGCCAGATGGGTGAATTCTCCAGCCAATGATTTTGCTAAAACACTATCTCATTCCGTCAGTTATTCTGGGTGGACACTCAACTCCTCCTTCAAAATGTCAAGCTACCAGGACCCCAGGAAGCAAATGAATATCGTCAGTGAAATAAATGCTTTAGCAACACCCACGGGATGTGGGAGTGGACGCCCACTGTTAATTTTCCAGGCCCCTTAAACTGTGAGGTTTGAGATAAACAATGGTGAGTGTGGGGCTGAGCTTTGGTCTGCCCTCCACCGCCCTCTAGAGGTGTGGAGGGGAAGTGTTGCATCTCCCGCTTGGCAGTGTATTTTGGAGAAGGCTGGGCATTGCAAAGGGTCACCTAGAGGGGGTGCTAGAGATGACCAACTTTGGCGAGCAGCAGACCCCTGTGGCACTACCTGAGCTAGCTCTACCTGTGTAACCTTAAGTAATCATGTTCCCTCTCCAAGTTTTTTTTTTTTTTCTCATCTGTTTGAAGAGGGGATCAGCAAGATGGCTATTTCATGGGATTGTTACACAATAACTTAAGATAGCAAAAATTACCACCCAAAACAGGGCCAGGAACATTGCAGGTGCTCCACATATGGCACCTCTACTAAAAGATGCCAACCACATGGTTAGGCCATATTCTAGAAGGTTTGAAAATAGAACTAGATGGCGAACCCTCTTGGTCTTTTCTTCCTGTAAGACTTGAGGTTTGTTTTGCTTTGCCTTCCCTCCGTGGATCCCATGGCAGGGATGACGTCCACAGAGGAGGCAGCACAGGAAGGAGAGGTCAGTGAAGACCAGGACAGCACTCTTCACTGTCAAAAAAAAAGACAGAGTGAGTCTCTGGAGAAGAGGAGCCAAGAACGCCAAACGGTTTCCATTTTGTATACCCAGTCTGATTGTGGGTATGGGTGAGCATGTTGAAAAGGAACATCCGTGGCCCCATTGAAGAATGGGCACTGTGTTCAATTAGTAATGCCTGCTTTGGTTTCAGGACAGGTGACTGGTGGCACATTCACTACAAATTTGCCCACTACATCTTGGCTCTTCATTTGTGGTCTGTGGAGCAGCTTTGTAAGCCATTTGAAACCAGCCTAGCACAGGGTTAGAATTGAAATCAGAAATGCTTAGAACATTTTAGAGTAACCTGGAAGTAATTTTCCCTCTATTTTGTATAATAAAATATCTGAGCTTTTATTTCACGTCTTTAAATTTTTCTCCTACTAATTCATTTTTTATCATACTTTATGAAAGTTTCATGGCAGCTTAGAGAAACTGTCCTTCACTGGGGACATTAAGGAATACTATCTGAGACTTTGAGGAAGAAGGACAAGAGGGGTGTTTTTTGGTCCTACTGAAAGAATCAGACTAACTTTGTAACCTATGTTTTTTAATTGCCTTATAACTTATATTTGCAAGTTTTAGGTCCATGTTAATTAAAACCTCTTAGTGATTCTCCAGAGAACTGAGGAATGTAAAAGTTCCTGACGTTAGCCATCTGTGAGGGCAGAGATAAGAAAGAGAACAAGCAGAGATCTCTACTAAATGGAAAAAAAAAAAATCACCGGCGCCGGGCTTTGTTTGGAAACTGGGCCAAATGGCCCCAATCCTTCTCCTGACCTTTGATCCAAAGCCTGTAACCCCCACTCCTCAGAACAGATATGGGATGAGTTAATCACCCTCCCACATTTAACTGTGGATGGCAGGAAATTCCAAACTGACTTGAAGATCAGATATTTACGACAGGGCTGACTGGACCTAACGGTGCCCAGAACCAACCAATTATTTTAAAAGTTAAACACCTCCTCCAATCCTAAAATTGCCAAGATAGCAACCCCAGGAGATTCCTGCCTTCTGCCTTTTAAAAACCTAAGGTCTTTGTCTCCCGGGGCCACTCCTAGCTGACCAGCAGGGGTGACCCCATTGCAATGGTTAAGAAGAGTCTCTTGCGTTTTTGCATCGATGGATGATTAGTTTCCTGAGTTCTCTTCATACCTTCTTATATTTAGGCTCTTGCTGGGCCTAACACTACATGCCACCGAAGCTCCTGAGCACTGGAGAGAATAAAGTCCTAATAGAAGGGTGCCCCAGGAATATTCCGCAGGTAGTAGCAACTTTGGGTGCTGGCAGAATTCAGGAGTCCTGACCGACTGCTTTTGTTTTAGGAAATGGTCAAAAATCTGAATATTCTCCCATTGCTTTTTTGCGTTTTGTCACTCCAAAGGTTGGTTGCTTAGGAAAAAGTGAGGCTGCTCAACGAATAAGATGTAAGCTTTCAGAGGAAGGCTCAGAGCTGTCGGGATGGGTCAGTAGTCACCGCTGGAGATGAGAATCAAAGGCCCTGAGAGGCTCCACTGCACACTCCACCTGGGTGGCTGCTGTGCCAGTCCCCTTCTGTCCCCTTCTGTGGACTCTTAGAGGTAAGGGTCCTTGTGTTTCAACCATCCTATTACACTGTAGATTTTCAGAAATCAGTTTTTCTAGCAGTCTGAGCAGTTGAGGGCATGACAGTTCTCAGTAAATTATTTATACTGAAGCCATAAAAAAAGGAGCCATGGAAGGGGAATGCAGAGGAGAGCCGAGGGCTGAGCAAAAGATTTTAATAGTGTAGGCAGACACAGGGGGGATGGGTGGGTGGATGACAACCCTGACTTCACCCGGGAGCTCTTCATACTCCAACCGGAAGCCAGAGCATTGCTGCAGCTGAGAGGCTGCACAATTTCTTCCAGAAGCTCCGTTCTCAGGCAGAATTCTCTGAGATTGAATTGATAAAGGCCACAGAGTGGAGTAATCCAGAGCCTAGGGCAGAGTCAGACATGCCTGGTTTCAAATCTTGGATCCAGGGCTGGGGTATAGCTCAGCAGTGGAGCACTTTCCTAGTGTGCATGAACTCCTAGGTACAGTCCCCAGCGTCGCTGCTAGAAAAACAATCAATCCCGAGGCCGTCCTTTCTGGTTCACAGTTTCCTCATCTATCAGAAGAGGTAATGGTAAGAGCTCTTCCTAGGTTACCGAGGATCTAAGCTGATAAATTCTGCAGGACAAATTCTAGTGAGGGGAGCATGAAAGAGAAGTAAACTGGATTAAACATATACCTACTTACCTTGTGTTTCTTGAGTATCTGGACCTGTGGTTTCTTTCTCTCCCAGCTGACTTCATATATGAAGTGTGGTGTGTGTAATGTGTTTGTATGTATATGTGTGTATGTATATGTGTGTGTGTGTGACTGGGTGGGTGGTACACAGTTTTTTGTTTTTTCAAGACAAGGTTTCTCTGTGTAGCCCTGGCTGTCCTGGAACTAGCTCTGTAGACCAGATTGGCTTCAAACTCAGAGTTCTACCTCCCTCTGCCTCCTGAGTGCTAGAATTAAAAGTGTGCATTGCTACGTCCGGGTTTGGTGCACTCTTTTAATCCCAGCATTCAGGAGACAGAGGCAGGCAGATCTCTGTGAGTTTGAGGCCAGCCTGGTCTACATGAGCTCAGGACAGTCAGGACTACATAGAGAAAGCCTTTCTCAAGAGAAAGCCTTTCTCAAAAAACAAAACAAAACAACCCCCCAACCAACCAACCAACCAACCAACCAACCAACCAACCAACCAACCAACCAACTAAATTAAAACTGCTTTGTCATCTTCATTCAAAAGCACCCTGAAACTGACATGGTTTCCTAGTTTTCAGTTTACTTACATGTTAATGGAGATTCAGATGAGGATCCTGGTTTACTAGAGTACAAAGGACCTTGTGAGCAAGAAACTATCCTAAGGCAAGATGGCACTCCATCGTGTTAGATGGTTTTTATTATGGCAACAAGCACCTATATCAATCTAAAGGAGGTGTCTTAGTCTCTGTTCTATTGTTATGAAGAGACACCACGACCACAGAAACTCTAAGAAAGGACAGCATTTAATTGAGGCTGGCTCAAAGTTCAGAGGTTTAGTAGGTTATAATCATGGTGTAAAGCAGAGTGGCATGCAGAAAGATATGGAGAGGTAACTGAGCGTTCTACATTTGGATAGGCAGGCATCAGGAAGAGAGAGACACTGGGCCTGGCTTGAGCTTTTGAAACCTCAAAGCCCATCCCTAGGGACACACTTCCTTCAACAGGGCCACACCTTCTAATCTCTGTCAAGTAGCGATACTCCCTAATGACCACACATTCAAATATATGAGCTTATGGGAGCCATTTCTACTCAAACCACCACAGGAGAGAAGGTTCACTTTGGCTCATGGCTGTGGAGAAGCTACATTTTATGATAGAGTAAAAGTAGACAAAGCTGTGGCACTTGTGTATCAAAGAGAGAAGAGGGGGCAGGGCCCCATCGTCTTCTTCAAAGTATGTCCTAGTGATCTCACTTCTTTCCATCATGTTCCTCCTAAAGATTTCACTGTTCCTGGGAAGCATCATGGGTTTGTCATTAAATCTTTAACACGTGGAACTTTGGGAAACATTAAAGGTCCAGGCCATGGTTCAGTAGTGCTGTGGATACACTGTAGTCTGCTAAAAACTGGGATCATGAGCATGAAAAGGCTGCCCATTAGGTAGGAGAGTTGCCATTCATATGATCATGGAAAGATTTACATCCAGAACACTGGAAGGATTTTTGCAAATAAATAAGAGAAAGGCACAAAACCAGAAGAAGGAGGAGGAAGAAGAAGAGAAGGAGGAGGAGGAGGAAGATGACATGGAGGAGACAAATAGGAACCTTATCAAAATGTCAAAATGTATAAGCACTTTGAGAAGGCATTCAATTTTGTTAGTTCTGGTGGAGATGAATTTAAAATGAATCTGAGTACCAGGATGCAGCTCGGGGAAGACACACAGGGGAAGACTTGAGTTTGATGTCCAGTACAAAAAAAAAAAAAAAATAGTGTACTCTCCAAATCAAGAAATGACAGAACTACACACCTACCTGTATAAACAGACCTAAGAGTCAGCAAAGACATTGAGCATCTCTCTCTTTCCCTTCCTCTTTATCCTTCCTTTTGCCTTTTTTCCAGTGTTAAGGATCAAACCTTGTGTGTACTACTGCTGAGCTACAGTCCCAACCCTGGAACTCTTACATATTGCTAATGGAAAGGAATTTGGTAGTAGCTACCAAAATGGAACATACATATTACATTCCTAGGCATGGGCCTGACAAAACAAAACAAAAAAAGCCCACGTGTATTCACAACAACACAAGTGCAGCAATATTCACAACAACACTATTTGAAGTGGTCATAAGGAAATAACCCAAAAGTCTACCCAAGAAGAGCAGAAACATTGGGAGCTGTGGATGTCACAGAATGCTAGACAGGAAGGGAAAGGAGTGTGCTGTTGCTAATCTGAAACATCACAACTGGCTTGGAAGAAGAAATCAAGGGTGTTTAGTAAGAACTGGCTTGTTTTTGTTTTATTTTGGTGCTGGAGACCACACCCCACCCAGGGCTTTGTGCATGCTGGAGTCTAGCTAAGTGTTCTACTGAGCCAAGACCAAGAGTTTGCCAGGTAGCTGGATTCCCAAGTCCGAATGGCTGGATGTAAGCCAACAGAAGAACCTGGAATCTACTGCAGAGTCCAGGCAATCTCTTGCTTAATAGCTAGCTCTAAACCTCAGGGAAGAGGTTTTCTCATTAGCTTGCAAAGATTTAAACAACAACAACAACAAAAAATGTAGCTTCTCCACAGCCAACAGCCTTGTTTCATTAACCCGTTGGTCATCTGAAAGCCTGACCCGAAGCCTGCTTCCAGCTCTGTGTTTGCTGAAGCTCTCACCCAGACATGAGGGTGGGCCATTAAGGGGCAGAGTCTGATTGATGCTCTAGGACTTTGCTGGCTGATGGTCTGGAAAGATCTCACCTTGTCCTCCTCCTGGCATCTGCCTGTCAACCTTTTTTTCTCATTATGGAAAGAGACCTTTTGTCCTCCCCTGCCGGGGCTTTCCAGCTTCTGAGCTCAGCCAGGGGGATGAAGACCAGACTGGGCCACAGTCACCTTGGTGGAGGTCACTCAGCCACGAAGTGTGCCCTGGGGTGGAAGCATAAAATAAAAACCAGCAACAAGACTGCTCTTGAGAACAAAAACCTGCCAGTTGGTTCAAAATGTCACTGGGTCCTTTTTCTTTTTAAACATAGAAAACGAAATAGCTGTGCTTGTGGCCACTTCAGCATGGCTCTTTCAAATAGAGGGTTTGTCTCTGCAGATCCCCAGGGCAAATTCAAACAGCAGAAAGCTCTGATGCTAAACCAAAGGCAGTTGCTCAGAACAGCCTCCCTCTCTCAGGTACAGGCACCCTTCAAAGCTTCCAATGTTCATTAGGTTGTAGTCCGGGCCCTACAGCCATCTTCAAGCCAGTCTCTTTTATGGCTGCAGAGCTGGAACTGAGATGGATGTGGGTAGCAAGGTTTGCAGATCTGTTTCTCCTGGACTCAGCAGGGGAAATTATCATGCTCCGTAGTTAGAGAAAGAACTTGTCTTTTTCTGTTTAAAGGCCAAAGCAGGCAGTGATGAATAGGCTCAACTATACAGGAGATTCAAAATTGAAAGTGAGGACTTCATTCAAGCCGCTGCTGCACTGATGACCTGGAGCCCTCTCTTGCGAACCTGAATCCCCTTCTAGTCAGAAGGCCTACTGGATCCACTTTGTAGGGTTGTGGTGAGGATTCAACCACCCTACTTGGTGGTGGTGCTTGGAAAACGCTTAGTACTTCTCCCAGTACAGGCTGCAACTCGGACAATGGGTTGCTGTGACGGTTCCTGTTGACCATGGCCTCAATAGGCTTGAGTCTCCTAAGAGACGGAGCTCTGACAGAGCTTCCAGGATGGGTTTCATCTGGGAAGACCCACCCTAAATGTGGGCAGCCCCGTTCTGTGGGCTGGGACCCTGGACTGAGCAGAGTGTCAGCATTTACCTCTCTGTCCCTGACTGTGAGTCCCCATGACTTCTCACAATGATGGTGTCTACCTCAGCTCTGAGTCAAAGAACCGTCCCTTCCTTAAGTTGCCTTTGTGGAGTATCTTATCACAGTCATAAGAAAAGTAAGTTGCTCTCTTTCTTGCTTGCTTTCTTTTTTGGGTGGGGCTTGAACCCTAGCACGTGTTGTACCCATGAGCTGCACCCCAGCCTTAGATGTGTCTCTTATTTGTATCACATGGTCTCTCGCACAGATCCTGAAATTATAGTCAATCTTTTGTGCCCCTCCCGCCAGTCCCCACTTTGTGTCTTCCAGATGAATCCTGTGGCTGGGACGCTTGTCTGCCTCCAGATGTCTGGTGCTCCCATTAACCAAAACACAGACCTTCATTCCTTGCAGACATTTCGCCAGGATGATAGGCAAGCAATTGAGTTAGGGGCCGCTACACTCTTCCCAAAGCTGTCCAATTGTCTCCTCTCTTTTCAGGACAAGGGCAGTCTGGCTCTTTGGGTAAAGCTGGAAGCATGGGTGTGAGGTATGCCTGGGCCTCAGCCGCTGCTTGTGCCCTTTGGAGAGCTGCCTGTGGAGGAGGAGGTGGTGCACTCCCACAACCGTCTGCTTTTGTCTGACTGCAGCTGGAGAGTAGGAGCTGGTTTCCCACCCCTAGGCCACACGGCTTATCCTGGTGGCCTGGCCCACCTCCTGCTGAAGTTTCAGACCCTTCTAGCTGAGAACTAATCAGGGGTGACTGTTCAGCCTTCAAAATCTGATGCCATCGGATTGATAGGGGCTGGGGCCTCTGGACATAGGCAACAGCTCCTGACTTGATCCCTAGTTTTCTGCTGTTCCCCCCCCCCCGGGTTGTAGTCTCCCCATCCCCTTCCAGTGACAGTACTTGGACTAACAGCATAGTCGTCTAAAAGATCCCTGGCTCTGTGTTGTGTTTTAGTTGCTTTCTCATTGCTGTGATCAAACACTTAATACAAAGAGCAGCTTAAGGGGAAGAAGACTTTCTCTGGCTCCCCGTTCATCATGGCGGAAGACACGGCAACAGGAGCCCGAGACAGCTGGTCACATTCCCCTGCAGTAAGGGCGCAGAGAGAGATGAATGCTGGTGCTCAGCTCATTGTCTCCTATTCCCTTTTCATTTCATTAAGATCCACAGGATGCTGCTCCCCACATTCAAGAAGAGTCTTTCCTCCTCAGCTAAACTGTCTGATGGACAAGCATATCAAAGATGTGTGTCTCCTAGGTGATCTTAAATCCTGTTAAGGTGACTGTAAAGATTGTTACAGTTCACAACCTTCCATGGCCATTTATTAGTCTGAATTGTGTGATGTTGACCTAAACCAGTAGCTCTCAAAAAGGTGCTCTATGGGGCTGGAGCAATGAAGATGCATGGCCACCCATGTACTTCAGTGAATGTTGGGTGCTGCTGTGGGCAAGCAACTGGGCTTGCCAGGGCGGGTGCAGCAGGAAGGCAAGCCCGGTGTGCACAAGGCTCAGGGAGGGAATCAGCTGAAACCCACGAGTTCCAACAGTGGTTAATGATGCCAGCACCTTGAGGTACTTGCAATGTAAAAGGACAAGCTGAATCCTGGGGAGAGGTGGAGGCAAGAAGAGCAGGAGTCCAAGGCTATCCTTGGCTATATAGCAAGCTTGAGGCCATGTGGCTACACGAGACCATGTCTCAAAAGAATACGTGTAGTGAAATAAAATGACAAGCTGCATTGACCTTAAGAACACAAACACACACAGCAGCAGCACCCCCGTATCTATAAAGTACTCATCCCAGCAGCTGCAGAGAGTGCGAATTCCAATGTATACTATGATTTTCCTGATGCACACTGCTCATAAATCAGGCATGGTTAGATACTAGTAATAATATTTAATGATACAATATAGAAATATATTGCAACAGATGTTACTTTTTGATGTAGGGGTTATTTACTTCAGTAATTTTCCATTTAATATTCTCAGAGTAGCTGGGCACGGTGGCACATCCCAGCACTCAGGGGGGTAGAGGCAAGCGGATCTCTGTGAGTCTGAGGCCAGCCTGGTCTACAAAGCATCTAGGACAGCCAGGGCTACACAGAGAAACCCTGTCTTGAAAACAAACAAACAAACAAACAAACATTCTCAGACCGTGGTTGACTATAGGAACTTAAACTGTGAACAAGGGGGATTATTGAAACCTCAACTGAGAAACTTCTGGGACAATATAGTCTAAAAGTACCTACTAAGAGCAAGGTAGGCTTCCTATGGGAGGGGACTTGGATGCTGAAGCTTGTGGCTGGGAAGGGGTAGCTGGGAGAAGGGGCAAGAAAAGCACATGCAAAGCAGATGGGCCCATCAGGAGGCAGGAAAAGCTGTGTTCAGGAACCAAAAGGCTCAGGCCACCCAAGCTCTGACCTAGTCTTTTCCATCCATTAGTCTGATCATGTCCTGGTGCACATGAGTGATCTGAAATAGTCTTGTTCCCACCCTAGTCCTCCACTAAAAGTCCTTCTGAAGTCCTCTTTCTCTGGCTCTAGCAAGTCCTTGCATCTCAGCCAGGAGCTCAAGGCCTTTTGTTGTCTCAATACTTCCATTTTGGGTGATGGAGGGGGGCATCATTCTCTGTCATGTCCAGGGAAGAATAATTTTCTTCAAGGTCTTCTTTCAGTGTGTCTATGTCCTGTCATAAGGTACTCATATTCTATCTATTATTCATCCATCCATCCAATTGCTTGTCTGTCTGCCCATCTATCCATTTGTCTGTCCACCCCCCCCATCCATCTATCTACTAATCCATACATACACACACACAAAT
>NW_026592315.1:0-12612 GCF_907164565.1 Psammomys obesus | reverse complement strand
AGTAGACCCCGGCACCGTAATTATTCTGGATAGATGAGATGATCCTGGGTCCCAAGAGTTTGAGGAAGGAGTAATGGCTCCAATTCTTCTTCAGGTTCTTTGAGTGCCAGGCAACAGGATCATCTACTGTGAATACTAAGTCTAACATGGGATTCTGGGAAGTGAAGGAACAAAGACATCAGCACTACCCACTTAGAGAAAACAACTGGAGAAGTAACAGAAAGTTCCAGAGTGCTACATGGTCAGAAGAGCCAGGGCTGTCATCAGAAACCTGAGCAGGTCCCCCAGAGCGATGGTAACTTGGCTTCCATCCGTATAAATGATGACATCACACACTCACTTACCGTGTGTTGTGGTGTCAGCACTTGTCTGATTGGCTGGACATACAATGAGTGAGTTTATTTCCAAATGATCCTACAAAGCGAGTACGCTATTCCGATTGCACAGGAAAGGAAATGAAGGGGCAGAGGAAGCCCTTTGCCCAGGGGTGTAGAGTCCAGGGAGGCCGAAGGAGAGGTGGCTCGGTGGCTAAGGGCAGTGGCTGCTCTTGCAGAGGACATGGGCTTGATTCCCGACACCCACATGGTGGCTCACAACCACCCATGACTCTAGTTCCTGGGCATCCATGCCTTCTTCTGACTTCTGTGGGCACTGGTGTGCTCATGGCCCACATACATTCACACAGGAAAGATACTAATACACATAAATACTCTTAAAAGTTTGGAAAAAAAATCACTGGGCAGAGAGCTCAAGAGCCTACCACTAACGATGGGCAAATTACGCCAAAGTTGACTCTATACGGGAACACTTAACATACCAGCTGCGCTCAGAAGCGACTGGGCCAAGAAAATAGGGAGGAAAGATTTTCCTTAGATGTGACAAATATGAGTTCTGAAGAACGCAGCACGGAGAAGCAGGGGGGAAGGTAGTCAGGTTGGGGCAGCTGTTCCCCACAGGGCGGTCAGCCAGGCGTGTTCCAGGACCTGCAGTTTGATGCTGGTGTTATAAAACATAGTCACTGAAATGAGAGCGGGGTGATTTTCCACACTAAAGAACTTTCCAGAGGAGTTGAATGGAGGGAGGAGAGATTATGGGATGAGGAAACAAAATGGCATTATTAGCTAAAGCACTGTGTGGGAGAAGGCACCAGGTGTGTTAGCATGAATGTAGAGAACGGAACTGAAGAGAATAGGATCCTTCCTAGGAGAGAATCCTAGGTCAGCCTAAAGGAAAACCTCACTGAAGACACACAAGGTGGCTATAAGGAGGCTAAAGGATGCTACGGTTTTCCCAAGACCATCTCAAACCATTGGTGATATTAATATTTGAAGGCAACATAAATGGGGCATGGTTTTGTGTGTGTACAGATGTATGAGTCCGTGTGTTTGCAGGCCGGAGGGCACTGGTTGGTGTTCTCAGGTGCCATCCACTTTGTTTTTCTGAGACAGGGTCTCTTACTGGCCTGAAGCTTGCCACGCATTCTGGGAGCCAGTAAATCCAATGGATCCACCTGTCTTTGTCTTCCTAAGGCTGAGATTACAGGTGTGTACCACAATGCTGGGCTGACAGATGACTTTAAAACAAACCAACAACTGTAATTATGATAATGGATATGAAGTAACTATGCCAGGACAGGCCACAATTTCTTATATGCCCACAATCCATACTTTCCCATATGCAGCCAAGTTGGAGAAAATAGGCGGGATACGGAAGAAATTCAAGCAACACCAGGAGGTGAACTTTGACTGCAAAACATCTGGCCAGAAGCTAGATGCCCTATTGTCAATCTGTACACTGAATTCTGCAGACCACACGGAGCCTTGTCCCAATTAGACTCCTGTTAAATGTTGTCGAGTAGCTGAATAAATGCAGCACCACCTGGCCCAGCCTTACACCCAGGAATCATTCCGTATTTCTTCCTTATCTTTAGCTGTGACTTCGAAACTTGGCTGCGCATTAGTGTCACCTAGGATGTTTTACACGCTGCAAAAGTCTTAGGCCAGTGAAATCAATCTCTGTAGACAAAACCAGTCTTTGTATTTCTTAAACGCTCTGGAAAACTCCACTGACAAAGGCCAAGAACACTTAAGTAGGACCTGCAACTGTTTTTTTCCCTTCCCATTCACGTGGTGCAAGGAGAGAAACGAAATTCAGCTCACACCGAGGGACACTTTGGTAGGTTGGAACATATTACTAGTTGGCGCCTGGCGTGCCGGGGCTCCGCGGGGATGGATGGCACACGGGGACCGGCGAGGGCGGGCAGGTGCCAGGCCTGGGGAGGGAAGGCGGAGGCCTGGACTCACCTCCTGGTGTGCATTGGGTCCCGCCTGGCGGTACACCGCCGAGCCGTAGGCAAAGGCCAGGCTCACGTCCTCCGGGAAGTGAGCCAGGATCCGGCGGAGGCCCACGCCCGAGCTCTGCAGAGCCTGCAGCGCCATGGGCATGCCCGCCGGCAGGGCATAGGGTGTGGCACCGATCCTGAGCTCGCAACTCCCGGTCTTGCGGACCGCGCTTCCGTCCCGGCCCCGCCCCTCCACGTACACGCGCTTCAGAGCGGGCGGCTGGCGGCTTGCGGGGAGGCCGAGGTTCCGTGGCGCCCCCTGGCGGGAGGAGGAGCACGCTGCAGGTTCATTCTGAGACTGCTAACCTGCTGTGGAACCTTGCAAATCCTTCGTAGCACTCAAACCAAACCACGAGCTGTTCTCCATCATGCATATATTGCGTAAAGTTTTCTTTTTTTGGAGACAGGCTTTTTTTTTTTTTTTTTTTTTTTTTTTTTTCTGTGTATCAGTTGCTGTCCTGGAATTCCCTCTGTAGACCAGGCTGGCCTTGACGTGTAAGATGTTTTTGAGACAGAGTCTCACTTAGCAACAGGCCTGGAATTTGCTATGTAGATCAGGCTGGCCTGGAACTCATGGTCATCCCCCTGTCTCTGACTCCCAAGGGTTAGGACGAAGGCATGAGCTACCTCATTCACAACATTGTGCAGCTATCATCTCCAGCACCAAGTTGTAGGAGATTTTGAAGATTTAGGAAAAAAAAAAAAAAAAAAAAAAAAAGTAAAACATGCCTGCCCTACCACCAGGAGTTTTCGATTGTTAGAAACTGGCTGTGGCTTCCTCCTGTTCAAAGTCCTTTCATGTCTGATAACAGATAAAATGCTCCATAAAGGAAGCGTATTGTACAAACATTCCCTCATACTGGTGTTCAATTTTAGGATCTGAGAAAGTCCTTCATCCTTTGGGGATCAGTCTCACAAAGGACCTTTTAATTTACATGCCTTTTCTGGAGAAAATGGAATCCTGAGGTAGAAGATTTCATAGAGCTCTTTACACAGTGAGAGACACTTGCTCAAGATGGCAGGAGCCTTCGGGACATGGTTGAGCTCCCAGACTCATTGAAACTGTGCTTTCATCTCTAACTTGCACTCAAAGGCTTCAAAGACCAGGACCTCCACCTGCAGTCCCAGCCCCTTGTGGGGCTAAGACAGGAGGGTGGTGAATTCTAGGCAAGCTTTGGCTACATGCGAGTCTGAGGTTGGACTCAGATACTCTGAAAGATCCTGCTCTACATGAAAACCAACAACAAACTCTCAGGGCTGGGTGCTTGGCTCAGGGCCAGGGAGGTTGCCTAGCATGCACGCAGCAGCCCTGGGTTCCATGCCAAGCACACCGTGGCAGGAGCCATGGCTCAGGGCTAAGTTCCCAGCTCCCACATGGTGGCTCACAACCATCTCTAACTCCAGTTCCAGGGGATCTCCTGCCCTTCTGACCTCCAAGGGTAGTAGGCATGCATGTGGAATGCATCCCATGTTCTCCAGAAATGGCATGTAAATGCAAGGGCCCTTTAATAAGCAGGTGATGGTTCACACACATATAATAATAATAACAATAACTTAAAACATCAACCAACTCCCTGGTAAAGGGCCAGGGAGAGGGTCCAGCTAGAAAGTGCTTACCTGGAGCAAGTGTGAAGAACTCAGCTTCCATCACCAGAACCATGTAAAGCCAGACATGGTGGCCCACATCAGTAATCCCTGAACCCCTATGGTGAGGTGGGAGGCAGAAATAGGAAAACAGCTTGAGGGTTGTCTAGCATAAAGTACACACTAGAGGACACGAAGAGACCCTGTCTCAAACCTCCAGAGACCTTCATGTGCGTGCTGTGGCACTTCTGCATGCATCAGTATGCACACGCGCGCACACACACACACAGGTGAAAAGGATAAGTAGTAACATTACTTCCATCTTACAGGTGACACAGGAGAGAGCACCTCGCCCGAGCGCATATAAGCACGTGTACGTAAAAGCGGACCTCAAATTCAGGTCTGCCCACACATCAAGGTCTCTCTCATTCTAGTCCATCCTTGAAGGGTTTTGAGCAGGAACCCAGTAGGGCCAAATAAGCTGTGAGAAGAGACAGGGAAACTGAAGAGCAAACTCCTGTAGTGTCACCATGAACTAAATAAAAAATAGCCAGGCCCGGCAGGGGGTAGAGCAGGGGGTGGAGGCAGGATGAGCTGCAATGATGGTCACCTGCATTCATGTTCTTCTCGCTGCACTGAGCTTGGTGCTGAGAATTTTGCAGTGAACGAACTAGAGCTTCCAGCTGTGCAGGAACCCAGTGGCTGCAGACAGACAGTTAAACAACAAATGTGCAGTAACGCAGCAGGCACCCGGGTGCTAGGGAAGATCATATCCTTCCAATAAGGGGGCATGAATCAGCTCTGGTGGAGAAGAAGGGCAGCAGTGGAAAAGTGTGGGCCACAAGGCCAGGTCTTGAATGGCCTGTGAGGCGTTTGGCAGGAATGGGAAATCAGCTGGGTGGGAACCAGGAGCGGAATTTCAGGAGGGAAACGTGGAGAGGGAGCTGGGAGACCAGAGGAGGGAGGCAGAGTGAAGGCTTAGGCTCCCTGTGAGGCAACAGCACTGGGAGTCGCTGATGAGCCCTTACTCTTGGACCTGAGATGCACTCACCTAGGAAGTCCGCAGAACCCTTCCGCCTAGAGACTGAATGATCTGTGTTTCCAGCCGGTTCCTATCTTCTTTCTTGCCTTGAGGAAATAACTCAATGTTCCTCCCACCCTTTCACTGGCAGGAGTAATTCATGCTCATAAAAATGTAAGCATTACAAACTATGTATCTCATTCCCCTGAGGTAACCACTGGAAATCTTCAGTACATGTTCTTCCAGAGAGTCTTATGAATATATTAACATTAAAAACATTTTAAAATGGAATTGGATGATGGATATTATTTTTCAATTTGCTCCCCCCCACCTCACATATCTGGCATCTTCACCAGAGTATATAGATTTATTTTATTCAGTCTATAAGCAGAGAATTATTCTACAGTATAGATATTCTGTATTGCTGGGCATAGATTATTCCTTTTTTTTTTTTTTTTTTTTTGCACTCCTGGTATTTCGACACAGGGCCTTGCATATAGCAGCTAATCCTGTAATACCAAGCCAACCCCCAACTCCATTTCTAGTTTTCACACGTGAATATGGTACTACAGTGAATATCTTTTTGGTTATCCCTTTAAAAATGTTTTTACATTTATGTGTAAGCACATATATGCTATGACATGCTGTGGAGATCAGTTTGGAGGAACTGTTTCTCTGTTTTCCCCATGAGGTTTCCAGGACTCCAACCTAGGTCATAAGGCTGATTGGCAAGTGCTCTTATCTTCTGGGCCATCTCTCCAGACCGCTGGGTATTTCTTTTTGTGCATGCTAAGTATTATATTGATATAAAATTGATTCCCAGGGCTGGCAGGATGACTCAGCAGTAAAGGTGCTTGCTATGAAAGCTAAACAACCTGACTTCAACTCCTAGCACCTTCAGGAGGACGGAGGGAGAGAACAACTCTACAAAAGTTGCCCTTTGACCTTTATGCACACAGGCTGTAGCATGCACACACCCATATGCATAACACACACACACACACACACACACACACACACGCTAATAAATAATTCCTAGAAAGCTTGTTGCCTAGAAGTGAAATTGCTGGGTCAAAGTGTGAGCACATTGCTCAACTCCCCTGCAAAAGACACACGAATTCTCACAGCCACCAACATGGCTCAGCCCCTGATAGAAATAAAAAGGCTATAATGTGTCACCGTTTTTCTCCCTTACAGGCTTTTACATCTAATTATCAGTCATTTTCTTTTTCACAACAGACTCCCTCCTGCTAACACAAAACCACCAGCTGGAAAGTTCCATCCCACTCTTGTGTGCATTTTTTTTTTCTTTCTCCTCTGCCCAGGAAGAGGCAGAAGCAGAGAGGCAGAGAACACATTTGTATTCTCCAGCAGAAATCCCACTGCTCCCTTCAGCTCATCCGCTCTGGTTTAAATTACCGTGGCTTACTGCGTTAGGAGCTATTAAAAAGCCCTGGCGTTCTATCTAATAGCTCTAAGGTTCTGATGGAAAGCTCATGCCAACAAAATAAAAATGTTTGAGAGCCATTTCCGAAGATAAATGCCACTTGATTTCAGTGAATGCTGGGTCTCATGATCTAGCTTATCTAGCAGGTGTCTCTGTATTCCTTAACAAGGACGTTGCCAGGCAAGGATTTGCAGGGAACACTCACCCAGGCTGTGCGGTAGAGCCCCGTACAAAGCCCATAGCTTGTAGGCCTTGGTTTTTCTTTTCATCTGTGTTTTTAAAAGAACAGGGAAAAAAATGATTGGTGAAAAGTTCTGGTTCTACTATTCCTTTATTTTTATCCTTGATATGGGGATTGGGGTCCAAGGGCTCCATGCTCTGGGTTCAGATGTCCCCTGAGATCTGGGGATCTGGGGTGTTTACAACTGAAGCATTTGTTTAGCCATTTGCTGGCAAAATGAGAGAGGTCTTGATCCGTCTTCCTTTTTCTTTTAAAATAAAGAAATTTTATTTTATACTCTAATTTTAAAAATTACTCTGATTTTTTTTTTTTTAAATGGATGTGTGTGGCTGGAGGGATGGCTCAGCCATTAAAGGCTAGGCTCACAACCCAAACATAAAAATGTTGTGTGTCTTCATGTAACTGTAGGCACATGTGCATGTGAGTGCCTGTGGAGGCCAGAAGAGGGCGTTGGACCTCCAGGGACTGGAGTTCTAGGCAGCTGTGAGCTATGTGATATATATGGCTCCCCTGGAAGAGTAGCATGTGCTCTTAACCACTGAGCCGGCTCTCCAGACCTTTAATGTGTATATTAAAAAAAAATAATTTGTTTCACTTGTGGTGCATGTATACGTGCACCATGTGAATGCTGGGAAATCCAAGGAGGCCAGAATAGGGCATCAGGTCCCCTGGAACTAGAGTTAGCAGAGATTGTGCGGCACGATGTGGCTGTTGGGAACTGAACCCAAGTCTTCTGCAAGAGCAGCAAGTGCTTCTAACGTTTACGATGCCTCCAGCCCCTTGATCCCTGTCTCATCAAAGGGGCTCATACTGTCACATTTGTGCCATTGATGTGTCACAGCTAGGCCAGATTAGCAGAGTGGATTTCTGCCTCCTAAATGCTGGGAATCAAACCCAGAGCCCGAGGCATCCTAGGAAATTGCTCAACCACTGAAGTGTGGCTCCGCCTGAGCTTATTTTAAAACAGCTTTAGTTTCTGCTCAGGAGCTCTTGGCTACTGCCCGGTCTCAAGATTTAATAATAGTTGTGTGACCTTGAACAAGAAAACTTAGCCTTTTTGTGTGTCCTCCCACCACCCTTTTAGCCCCGCTTTGTAAATCGGGGATACTAATAACACCTACTTCAGGGGACTGAGGAAATAAACTACCTCGAAGAAAGTACACAGCCCAGTGCCTGCCTGTAAGCCATCAACAAATTCTCTCCATCAAACTCAGTTCTCCGGGTGCTGGCGACCAAACACAGTGCCTCAGTGACAGTAGGCAGGCACCCCACTACTCAGTTACACCCCAATTCCTGAATCCTTAAGAGACTATGTATGAAAGAAATTGATATATGTCTATCACTTACAACTTATATAACCGTGTGTGTGTGTGTGTGTGTGTGTGTGTGTGTGTGTGTGTGTGTTTCTGTGGCTCTAGTGCAGGTCTCTGTGTTCTTCCATCAAGTTACATTCCCCAGCCCTGTAAAAGGAAATTTATGTCTGTCTACATTAGTAAACAGCAGATTTGGTAGAGGCGGTTCTGTGTGACACTCCCGTGACTCTTTGCTTTGGGAGGGTATTTTCGAATGAACAGCTGGAGGGAGGGAGGGAGGGAGGAAGGGATGGGGGAGAAAAGGGTTTGATACTTGCAGCCCACACAGAGATGGACTGTTATCTGGGAGACGTTATGTGTTTTAATGCAACCCACGGGCTGGGCTGTGGCTTAGTACTGGAGTGCTTCATAGGCTGAGGTCCTGGATTTAATCCCTGAGAACTGAGCTAAAAGACAACAAAAAAGATAACCCTTGCTCACCGGCCCCTCCTCTCCCTGACCTCCCCACAGCCTAAAAGCTACACTACTTTCCCTCTGTAAACTCCAGCAGGAAGTTCAGCCATCTTGCCCCTCATACTGGATACGTGTGGCTCTTACGTTTAAACATGGAATAAAAAAATCTCTGCATTCTTTTTGCTGTTTTTTTTTTTTTATTGTTGAGTGTTAGTTGATTTCATGAACTGAAATCACTAAAACTTTGGAGGGAAGAGAGTAAGATTGAAAACTTCTCTGAGTGACTCATGACTTGGCAAGAGACTCTGGGCCTTCATTTTCATATGTGTGCGTGATACATATAGGGGAGTCATGACAACTAGGCTAGTTGACACACAGGGGAGGGCTGAGGACTCCTGATGTGTAGTGGGCCCTGTGGCTGTGCTTGTTGTTACTCTCCTCTGTCCTTCATCTTCAAGCAAGTAACAACTGGCTACTCTATGTCCTTAAAGATGGCCTAAAGTTTGGGAGAAAATGACATGGCCAACAACCTGTTTCAAAAAGAAAGAACCAATTGCCACGTACGATGTCCATCCACAGGTGCAGCCGACTGTAATCTATCAGATCTGCAGTCTGTCTCCAGATGGGTTTACCTAAACTATTATTTGACATTTTGGAAAAAATTCCAAAGTCAACTGACCTTTGGAAATTCTGGGCTAACTAGAGAAAAATGGGTACATTTGTCAGGGATTTCTCAGAGTACCACAGTGTCAGGAAGCGCCTGGAGTCTTCATGAGAAAAATGGAAGAGGTATCACTTTGCAGTTTCCAGGACTGGCTTTCCTCCCGCCTCCCTCCCTCTCCTCGCTCCTTTCTTATCATCCGGGTTCAGATTCCGTGGCATCATTTTAGCTTGGTGCCAGTCACTCTCTTCTCACAGAACTGTCTCAGTATCCCAAACTAATCAAGGCCAATTTGCACAAACTTCTTTTGCCTGAAGGCGCTGGAGCATCTTGTGGCTGAGAGAGAAATTGGATAGCTTCCTGACACATTAATTACTGTTGTTAGAGAACAGAATGACAAGAGTTTGCTTTAAAGTTCTTAATCAGCTCTATTGTTTCATTCTAGCATTGGATAATACTTCACTCTATAAAACAGAGTCAGTGTGCCCATGAGCCAGACAGAGAGAAACATGAACAAAGCAGACTGAAGAACAAACATATGTGGGTCATTTCAAAATGAGTTCTGGGTCAGGCAGGGACAGGGAGAGTAACTGATGGGGTCATACCGGGTAATTTCAGGATCCATTTCTGTGCGACAAGGAAGGCAGAGAGGATTTTGTTATAGCAGTTGGAGCTGGCATGCTTGGGGAGCTGGCTGTTCTCTCTCTCTTCTGTCTTCTCAGGGCAGTAAACAGTTTTCAGTCAGTGATGGGCATCTTTAGCACTCCATTTTTAGCTTTGTCCTATCAGGAACCCCTCCCAAAACAGTGCCTCTTGTCATTTTCACTCAGTGCTCCTACGTAAAACTCCAGGAATTTGTAGGATATGTCTGCGAGCCTTTCACTTGTCTTTGGACATCACTGGGGCCTCTTCATGAAAAGAGGAATGCAGAAGACATTCTAGTACAAGCTCCATGTAGAGGAAGCTAATTTACTCTTTATCTTTGATTTCCAGTACAGCATTCCTACAATCCTTGGAATTTTTTGAGAGATTTGAGTATCTTTTACTACTCAGAAAGAGCCCTTCAAGCTCACTAGCTAAATTATCCAGAATAAGGAGCTCAGGCTTCAGTGAGAAACACTACCGCAATTAAAAAAAAAAAAAGTGAAGAGTGATTGAGGTAGACACCCATGTCAACTCCAGGCCTCCCCACACGTGCATATAGGTACACTTACACACATATGCACACACAAACTCATGAATGCCAAAACAAAACAAAAGAGCTCCTTTTTGGTTGCATCTGAGAGACTCAGGGTAGGGATCTTGGATAGACTCTGGATGAGGCTGATCACAGGAAAGACCAGATGATTGAAGGGATGGAACTCTCAGCTCCATCCTCTGGGCCAGATCTACAAAGGTGACACAGAGGCAGGAGAATCAGTGCCCTTAAAACCATGACAGAGGGGGCTAGAGAGGTGGCTCAGTGGTTAAGAGCATTGCCTGCTCTTCCAGAGAACCTGGGTTCAATTCCCAGCACCCACATGGCAGCTCACAACTACTTGTAACTCTTGCTTCAGGGGATCCGACATCCTCACACAGACATACATGCGCACATAGTGACAATGCACATGAAATTAAAACAAGCAAACAAATAAATAAATATAAAACATATGGTAGAGCATATTTGATGAGCTTCCAGGTCAATGAACACATCAAGACGCTGAGAGGGGGACCTGTCTAAGTGCATAGAAGCTTCAGGTCCTTTCCTTTGTTCCTCCTTCTCCTCAGAGAGAGAGAGAGAGAGCATGTACATAGCACGGTGTTTGAATAGAGCTCAGAAGTCAACCTCAGGCATCTATCCTTGCCTTTCTCTTTATCGGAGACAGGGTCTCCTCTTTGCTACTGCATACGCCGGTGTAGCTGGCAAAAGTTTCCAGGGATTCCTGTCTTTCTATATCCTGTCTCACCATAGGATCTTGGGAATAGGGACACATGATCATGTTCACCTTATTGTGGGATTGGGGGATCCAAATTGAGGTCTTTGCTCAGGCAGAGCTTTAGCCACAGACACCCCCAAATCCATCCCCTAAACTGTTGCTTTTTCTTGCTTTTTAGCATGCCTTATAAATTTTGGTGAAAGGGGTACATGAGTATCAGAAAATGGAAGCGGAAGTATGTCTTTTTTTTTTTGTAAGATGGGTTATCACTATGTGGCTTTGGCTAGCTTGGAACTCACTATGTAGATCAGACTGGCCTTGAACTCACAGAGATCCACCTGTATCTGCCCTGCAAGTAGCAAGTATGTAGTCCTTTAGAGTGAGGCTTCCATGGTGACCTGGCTGTGGTTTGGATCTTTTAATGTTTTAATGTTTGCAGAAGCAGTGTGTGCTGCAGCTTCTGATTCCTCTTTCTGTCTTTGGTCCTCCCTGGCTATTACTGCTTAGACCGAGTCTGTGTCTTTCCGGTCTTCGTGGTTGTCACCTGCTGCTAGTGTACTGGGGCTCTGCTGAGAAGCGGGAAGAGTAGGGAGGGCATTAAATAAGCACCTCTCAAATCTCTTAGACTTGAGACCAAGGCCCTGGATGCTGTACAGAGAGACAGGAAGGCTAGGGGGCGCCAGAGTCAGGGAAATGCCCTTTCTGCGGGTGGACCAGAACTCTGCAAGACCCCGGGTCTGGTGCTTCCAAGAGGAGCGAGCACACTCTGGGCTCTTTCACAGTGGTTGTTTCATCTTTCCCCTTTTCAAACCAGAACAAGAACGTTTTTAGGTTCCTAACTATGGTGAGCTTCACGGAAGTAATCACCTTGCAGACTGTGCCCGCCAGGGGCTTCGTCGCTCATGTGCTAGTCCAAGCTCCACCTTTAGCTGCTCATCGAAGTTACCGTTAAACACGAGCTTATGGTCTTCTGTTTCCAGAAGTTTCTGTTTCAAGCAAGCAGATCTTAAGTGTGTTTTTCTGGGTTTGTGTGTCTCCAGATCTCAGGGAGCAGGGGCTTTTCGCCTCCGTTCTTTAGTGGGCTCAAGGAACGCCATGTTTATCAAGTTACCCAGTCTTTCCTTGTATGAATGGCAGCTGTCGTAGCCAGGCTTTCTATTTGCTGGAGCTGAAGCAGGGATTCTCACTTGTAATCTTCAGCCTATAGATTCTGTACATGGTATGTTAGATTAATACCTAAGAGATTTTTGAGCTCTAGGAAAATAGCATACATGTAGAAATTTTCATTTTCAATTATTCACTGCTTTTTAAAAATAGCTTTTATTTTTATATATGTCTTATAGCCTATAACCTTGTTAAACTTATTGATAAGTTCCATAAGTTGTTGTAGATTCCTTTCAGTTTTTCTTCATAGAAAACCATGTTGTCTGCGATTATGACCTCCACTTGAGTGGGGATGGTGAAAGTGGGCATCCTGTTTTTGTCCTGTCATCCTTCATCATTTTGTGTGGTATCAAGGAAAGGCTATAGGCTACTCCCTCCCTTTTTGAAATATTAGGAGGTTGAGGATACTGAAAATTCTGGTGAGATATATATATATATATATATATATATATATATATATATATATATATA
>NW_026592314.1:0-5444 GCF_907164565.1 Psammomys obesus | reverse complement strand
CTTCTTCTTCTTCTTCTTCTTCTTCTTCTTCTTCTTCTTCTTCTTCTGGTTTAATTTAAACACAAAACATACCTACAAGCAATCATTTTCTTTGCTATGTACTTTGTCACCTGGCTTTGGGATTGGTGACTCTGATGGTCAGCTGTGCTATTCTTTCTATGATGACTTTTCAGTTCTTGGGGGAAACATTGAGCAATCTCAGCACAGTAATATTTGTTGCACATCTGCAACACTTCCAGGTCCTAAACTTTGTGAACCAGAAACTTCCAGAAGCTGCTAGGCAGCATGTTCTTGGTTTCCTTGTTGCTCCTGTAACCAATATCAAGCATCAGGATCTGGCCCTTGAATCTTCCACTCACCCTGTTGTCGATATCTCTAGGTTTCTGCCAGTTTCTCTTAATTTTAACATATCAGTCTGACTAGTGCCTGACAAACTTATTGGTCTCTTTTTGACCATCTTGGACTTCAACAGAGGACAGAGAACAGCCATGACACAGAAGAAGTGATGGTAGCCACCTAGTAGGCAGTTCCAAAGAAAAAGAAGATTGTGTTCTGAGCTAACACCTCCCTGTCAACCTCATGCAAGACACTAATATGGACCTGCCCAGATAAGCCATTTCTAATCCTCCCCAAATGTGAGGATGATAAATAACTATAATTCTTTTAGAGGTGTAACAATGCATTTATTACAATTGATAATGCCAATGGCTTCTTGCTATATAGTGGAGTCTATTAGTGCTCTTCAGTAGTAAACTTAGTCTTATGAGAAACAGTGAGGGTCTCAGATTTTCCCCATGTTTCTTGTTTAGATGTAGAATTTCTAAACATTTGTTGTCTCCATTTATTAACAACTAAAATGAGGCTTTAAATCTTTTTATAAAATAGTAAAGATCATAAACCACTAATGGACAGCTCTGCATATCCAACAATAATACTGAGAACCAGAGAAACAGTTGTTCATATCTTTTCATTGCTATTAGAAATCTTTAAGGCACAATAAAGTCAAATTTCCATGCTACACAACATTCAACTCAGATAATTTCGTTAATACTTCAGTGCTGTCCAATTAAAAAACACTTTATCTTACGGGAAAATAATAATTCCCTCATGCTCCTTGAATGCTACTAAAAGTAAACTGGACACAATTAGTTATATATCTTAATGCCTTTCATATCTTTTTCCTATGCTCTGTTTTATAATTCTTCTGTGTTTTGTAATAATAACTTCCCTCCTGATCATTGACCATGGACACTGGAGCCTCTTTATCCTGAGAATCAGAAGTCGCTGGGGATTTATGCTCCTTAGGGAACCCAATTGTCCAAGACTGACTACTTTACATTTACTAAAAGACAGTACCTATCCCTTGACAAAAGACAAATTTAGAGGTCCAAGATTTTCTTCCAGGGACTACCCATAAGACAAGCCTGAGTCTGCTACTTTGTCGAAACTGAACTGTGCTGTCTTCCTTTCTATTTCCATGCTGCTTGTCTCATTCTTGAAGGCAATCCCTTAATGTAGCACTGGCATTTGAATCTTTGGCTCTAAGTCAACTATTTTTCTTTTTCTATCTCGAAGATACTTCTATTACCTTTCTTTAGCAACAAATATGGCCAAGCAACCAATTCAACTGTTGTTCTGATTATTTGATAATTATCATAACAATGAGGATTATTACTTTTTTGAATTTCATAATTAGAGGAAATAGCATTGCTTCCAACCTAGCTGAAAGTCAGGTAACTGAATTGAAAGCAACATTGATGATAATATTGTTTTTAGTTAAATTATATACACCATGGTTAGACTACATAATGCAAGTAATATAGCTGGTGATAATAAAAGGCCTAACAAATGAATATATAAATATATAAGCAAAAACATATACCATACAATCGTAAGATTTTTTTTTAACCCAATTACAAACTCTGAATCATTCATTGCTCTCAGGGGAAAACTGAAAAAATAAATAAATAAAACACTTTACACATACCCTGGCATTAAATGAGAGCTCACTGTGTATCAGTTGCTTTTCAGTTTTCATACTCACTCTCTTAAGGAAAGGAATCCTATTTCACAAAAGAAAATTCTGAGCACCATAATATTTAGCCAAAGGCGGGGGGAGAACAGATTCAAGAACTGGCTATGAGGTCTCTTGCCTTTAATGCAAAAACTCAGAAATGAGGCTCTGCCCTACAGACTATCAAAGGAGATGCTGACACTTACGGCCAACTGTTGGGCAGAGTGCATGCAATCTTATGAAAGAAGTGGAAAATTGTACTATCTGGAAAGGACAGGAACTCCACAAAGAGAGCAACAGAACCAGAAAATTTGAACACAGGGATCATTCCAGAGACTCATACTCCAACCAAGTACCAGGCCTGGAGATAACCGAAAACCCCTGCACAGATGTAGCCCATGGCAGTTCAGTGTCCAAGTGTGTTTCATAGTAATGGGAACAGGGACTGCCTCTGACATAAACCAATTGGCCTGCTCTTTGATCACCTCCCCTGAGGGAGGAGCAGCCTTACTGCGCCACAGAGGATGACAATGCATCCACTCCTGATGAGATCTGATAGACTAAGTTCAGAAGGAAGGAGAGGGGGAACTCCCCTATCAGTGGACTTGGGGAGGGGCATGCGTGAAGAATGGGGGGGGGATATAAAGTATAATTAATAAAAGTTAAAAAAACCCTACAAGAACCATATGAATTCTGGTTGTTTCCAAGAAATTTGAAGTAAATATTAATTAAGTTATGCAGTTAGTCTACCAGCATAGGTAAAAATAGTGTGTATAGTTTTGAAATATTACAGTATATTATAGGATGATATTATTTTGATAATAAAAAAGTTACACAAATGGAAAAAAATACCTCAGAACTCATAAGGCAGAGACAGTTAGATCTCTATGAGTTGGAGGCCAACATGATCAATAAAGAAAGTTTCACACCAGCCAGGGCTACATGGTAAACCTCTCTCAAATAGAAAAAGAAAAAAAAGGAAGGAAGGAAGGAAGGAAGGAAGGGAGGGAGGAAGGAAGGAAGGAAGGAAGGAAGGAAGGAAGGAAGGAAGGAAGGAAGGAAAATATTCAAGCCTGTACCGATATGGTCATTAACATCAGGCTTTTCTCATACATGATGATCTGCTGTCTGTAAGAAAATATTGATGAGAGTCACTGTTGCTGCCTAACAAAAAAATGTGGGATGAGAGTGATTCATGAAGTACTATTGCTAAGATACTTAGTAAACAAAGTTTTCACATGCTGCCAATGTATTAAATGACCATGTGGATTTCCTGTTGAAATAGCCAATGAAATACTGGTGTTTTAAATGGCATGGTAATACCCAGTTCATTCTACTGCTGAGGCATGTAAAATCGATACATTAACATTCTCAGTTCTCTTTTACAAGAATGTCATTTCCCATCTTGTACTGATCATCTTACCAGTCTTCAATGATGACAGAAAGCAAACACATCACCTCACTTGTGTTTGTATTATTGCCCAAAGCATTTGCATTTAATGAATTAGTAGCTATATTCTCACAGCAGAAGGCACTTAGTCCATAGGCTTCCAGGAGAACTTAAGAGAATAAGTAATGTGGAAAGATCAAGATAAGACAAGGTAGAATTCTCACATGAGCAGTAAATGATGAGCAGGCCCTTGAGAAGCCAAAGCAAGCTTGAATTATTTTGATGGAAGACTCTCTTCAGTACTCTTCACTTGGATACTCATCATGTCATGCTTCACTCCTTGAATCATGATGATCTACTCTATTTCAATTAGTCTGAATTTCCATATTTATACTATTTCAAAGCATGAATTGGGAACTAGGTGTTACATACTATAAAATACACCAAAAAATTAATGTAGAGAAGCATGATAGAGGAAAGCCTTTCCTCAAAATCTTCCATTTCTATTTGACTTTATAAATGCAATCGAATTGAGGTCAGTGAGATGGCTCAGTGGGTACAGAAATTTTCCCTTAAGGATGTCTACCTGATCTTTTTTTTTCTTTTTTTTAATTTAACTTTTATTAATTACACTTTATTCATTTTGTATCCCCCCATAAGCCCCTCCCTCCTCCCCTCCTGGTCCCACCCTCCCCCCTCCCTTCTGCATGCATGCCCCTCCCCATGTCCACTGATTGGGGAGGTCCTCCTCTCCTTTCTGATCTTAGTCTATCAGTTCTCATCAGAAGTGGCTGCATTGTCAGGGTTCTAGGTTATCTCCATGAATAGTCCTTGGTTGGAGTATGAGTCTCTGGGAAGTTCCCTGTGTTCAAATTTTCTTGTTCTGTTGCTCTCCTTGTGGAGTTCCTGTCCTCTCCAGCTCTTACTAGTTCCCACTTCTTACATAAAATTCCATTCACTCTGCCCGACAGTTGGCCATCAGGCTCAGCATCTGCTTTCACAGTCTGGATGTCAGGAGCTTTCAGAAGCCCTCTGTGGCAGGATCCCTGGCCCATATTTTATTTAGAAGGAGAGAACTGACTCCTACAAGTTGTCTTCAGACCTCTCTCTCTCTCTGTGTCTCTCTGTCTCTCTCTCCCTCTCACTGTGTCTCTGTTTCTCTTTCCCTCTCTGTCTCTCTCACACACAAATAAGTAAATATAATATAATAATACAATAAATATAATATAAAATGTTAAGAGTTATAAAACTGTTGTCACGGAAATTTCTTTTTTCCTTGAAGTGGGATATTTTAGTGTTCTAAATATAATATCCTGAGATATATACAATAAGAATCATGTCTAGAGACTTTCAGCATGTCTCAAGGACTTCACAATGGTTTGGGCAGTGTTTAGGCCTGTCTAAGGGTTCTCAAACCACTGCAGCTGCTTTCTCTACTGTCTCAGCAGAACATGCAAGCACAGGACTTACAGACAAAGGACTTGTTCTGGTTTTTTGCTTGGAAAACTGGGAACTAATACATTCCTTCTGGGAATTTAGGGTAAGTTTTACAAAAACAGTGTCCAGATGAGTTTAAAATTTCAGTCTGTTCTCTTTTGGTGAGGAGCGGAGGGGGAAAACAAAGGGTGGGAGAAACATTTTATTAAAAACTGAAACAGTTATTTAAAAAAAATAATCATGTCTATTTAGTCCTATATTAAGTATTTTCACCAAGTCAATATGACCCCAACTTACATTTGTAAATAGCAGGATTGAGAAGATAAACAATAAAATAATAGCATGCAAGTAAGCAGAAAAAGGTGAAATACTAACATAAAGTTAGCCATTGGTCAGAATGGTATCAAAATGTCTCTGAAATTTAATTGTTCACTACTCATCATCTCTCATTCACAAAAGCACTCAAAAATCAATTTATAAAAGAAAAAAGCAGAACACAGACATTTATGTTAACAAATAGTACACTGCTTGTCCAGACATATAGCTCTTATGGCATTTTTTCCTGAAAATATCCAAAATTTTATTGACATAATATTCTTAGAA